>NC_133326.1:562317660-562320160 GCF_042186555.1 Aquarana catesbeiana | reverse complement strand
TAGCACCCACTTTTAGGAGGGCTTTGTTTGCAAATGTACAGTGGCCACGTCAAGGCGTCTGTATATATACTATATATTTTTGAGAGTCTTCAAGTTGGAGAAGGTTGTGACTTCCTGCCTGACAAAAGGGGTCCTCAGTGGCCCTAAAACATCCCTTTGGCCTATGGTGGCAAATAAATGTTTTGCTTCTAATTCTCATCAGCAGTGTGTCAATGATTTTGACTTTGGAATTTTACTGTGCCATATGTCTTGAAGCACCCAGGAATTCATGGTCTATGGCTATACATGAGTGCACTGGTTATGCAAGCTAATGTCTTTGGTCTTTGTACATGAGCTAAAATTAGTTGATTATTTAATCCAGAATTGGAGGGGCAGTGAAGTTTAAATCTTCCCATAGGGACATCTGTTCTGGGGCAACTAAAAAAAGGAATTCTCACCAATGCTACGCAGGCCACAAAAAATAACCTGACGGTTTTGAACCCTTCCCTACTCTATCTGAAAAAAGTGTTTTGCCCATACATACGCTACATTTTTAGAAGGAGAATAATAAAGACCAATTTATAGGCCTTTTTGGCATTCTTCTATTACCAGAAGTTTTGATATAGGGATTTAACTCTGTGGAATTTTGTAGGATGTCTTAATTTCTTTCCTTTTTGATAACCGCATTGATTCAACAAGTTATGTCTAGTAGAGACGGAATGCCTTGATATTCGAACATAAAGAGACTTGAGCTTGAGGAATAAATGTGGAGTATGCCTCTTTAGTGTGAATTTGTTTTTTGTTTCATTTCAAAACAATAATTTCGGTGCTGATTAAAGAAACTAAAGAGAATGACATCAAGAATATATATACTGATTTTTGCCATATAGCTTCATTACAAAGGCCATTGTACCAGTTTTGACATTTCATTTGCTTGAAAGCCACTTTTTTGCATATATTGTTTAAAGCAATCATAAAGCAATGTCCGTGTGCCTAAATGTTCATTTCTTATATCTACTTACACAGTGCCTGCTTTAACAAAGCACAGGGGTGACCTATGTCCACCCAACACCCCCCTTCACCATGCTCAAGGGGCAACTTTGGAAACCTAAATTCAAACAGCATATTGCACATGATTGTTCCAGTGTAGCAACAGCATACACCGTGCCTGAACAGTGGTATGAAATTTAAATATTCCCACGCTTTTTAAATCATCAATTGGTGCAAATTTCATGCACCGGCATCTTAACTGTGGGCTCCCGAATGACTTGTTCCAGAAGACTGCGGGGAGGGAAGGAAAACTTTCATTTAGATTTCCTAAGCAATCCGAGTGCAAGTGGGAGCCGGTACCTGTTGTAAAGTTCAGGGCTATCTAGGTCAACGGTAGCGCTCACCAGCAAGTACAGTCCGCTCCAGTAATTGTCATTGAAGGGTTTCTTGGCCCATTTTTATTAACAAAAGTTCAAACAAGGTTCCAGAAAACAAAATCAAAGTCTTTTCCTTACAGGGAGGTTTCACCATTAACACAAAACTAGATATCCGGTCTCTTGGCTCTTTTTAGGAAAGAAATAGACAATCCACTGTCCCACTTAGGCCTTCCACTTCAGGCCCTTGTCTGTCTCCCACAGACCATTTTCTAACCAACACTCTTTGCATAGCTAGCAGCTCTGGCCCACAGACTTAGGTCTCTGTCTTTTCCAATACAGACATGCACCCCTCTGGCTTCTCTCTTGCACACCTGTACTCTTCGGGAGTGGAGCCCAGAACCATGGTCAGGTCTCTACAAAAAGACCAGCACACTATTAGTGTGCAGGTGGTTCTGAACACCAGGACCCTGGATTGGAGATTTCATCCCATCCAGATCTCTATGAAATCTCCAGGCTCCAAGTCCCAAAATGGATTTTTCTAAACAATGAGTAAACTGAAAAGCCAGTTTCCTCCTAATTAAGCAAACCACCTGGAGCCCCTCAACCTGCCTGGTTGAGAATTCTGGGTTTCGTCCCTGGGCTTGTAAATCTAATATGTCCAGGTTAAAGTCATAGAAGCAACAGTGCTGACATGTTTTCATCCACGAATAGCCTTACTCATAGCAAGCTATGGCTATTAGTAAGGCCGTTTGTGGCTGGAACACTGAAGCACTGTTGCATTTGTGACTTTTACTAGGGTGTTTAAAAAGATCTACAAGCCGAGGATGAGTGTCTGTATTTACTCTTCTTATCATTGGTGGGATGTGATGAAAGTGGTGCTACTTTGCGAGCGAGGTGATGTCCTCATTCCCTTACTTAGTTATTTGCCAGAAGTAGAAAAATACGTTTTTTTGGGTTTTTTTTTTAACCAGGAACTGGACTTTTAGTGGAGCAATTCTATTCCCTGTCTGGTCCTCCCTCTCTCCTCCTGTTTTGTTAGACCTTTGTTATTTTACTAAATGCAGCTGGAAGAAGGGAGGAACCCAAAGCAGGACTAGTAGGAGCCACACTGTTCTGTGCAATGTTGGTCTCTGCCCCTTAAACAATTATAGGAG
>NC_133326.1:562217660-562315160 GCF_042186555.1 Aquarana catesbeiana | reverse complement strand
TTGCTCCAGTGTAACCTGGCAAGAAAGATCAATGCTCCTGTTTCTTTTAAGTAGGATCTTTAGCATAGTGCTTCTAAAATGTAATTTGTCCCATTCTATGTTGTAAAATATCTGCATGTTCCCGTGTCCCCCCCCTATGTGTACTGACCATGGTAATCATGGCTGCTGATCCATGATACCCTGGTTCATTTACGCCCCTCCATCATCCCTTCTACCCCCCATCCCCGCCTGTCAGTTCAGTAGTCTGTGTTGTGGGAGCCAATCTCCTCCTCGCCCCTCTCCTCCTGCTATTTTGCTGTGGTTGTAATGTATGTAAATCACTTCTATACCCTCTGTTTTAAGACGATATTAAGTACAGTGTGTCCATTTTTATTTTGTGTGTTTTGGGGTTTTTTTTATTCTAATTCTAAATACCATTTGCAACGCCACTGTGTGGTCATGTGACATCACTCTGGCTGGCATACGTCAGAGGGGAATCCCAGCCCCTCCCGCTGCTCATTAGATCGGGGAAGGAGAGCAGAAGGAGGTCAGGTGACCTCAGAACTGTGCAAGAAGGTATTTAGAATGATATATTTTTCTTATTGTCGCACTGTACTTATCTTTCTAAAACCGAGGGGATAGAAGTAATTTATCAAAGAGGCTTAACCATGTTTAAACCTTCAGGTTATACTGCTCTTTACAGAATGATTGGACACTGGCAGAATCCCTTTCTCCATTGGTTCATTGTGGGACACAGCTCATCTCGTTCCTGGATTTATTTATTTTTTTTAACACGAGCCTGTTTTTTTTTTTTTTTTCTCTCCTTTGGTTCTCTACTTGCTACTTCTGAGCTTCTTGAGCAGGTCTAGAGGTAAAGTTTCTGGTGGGGGAGATTATTTTGCATAGTGTCCAAACC
The DNA here is from genome assembly GCF_042186555.1 of Aquarana catesbeiana. Classification (NCBI taxonomy): domain Eukaryota; kingdom Metazoa; phylum Chordata; class Amphibia; order Anura; family Ranidae; genus Aquarana; species Aquarana catesbeiana. The sequence goes on along the minus strand of NC_133326.1, from coordinate 562,314,265 downwards.
TCCTGTAGGCGACAGCATATGCCCACATTGAAGCTGAGTCTTGTGTCTTCCAACGAACTACTAGAGAAAAAAGATTTGCGCTGAGTTCAAGGATATTGCTTTACTCTCAAAAAGGTATTGGTATTGGAAATCCGTTATTAAGATATCTGGTTTCATGAGCAAACATAAGAAGATCATACAAAGATGATTGTCTGGTCAGATGAAGCTGCTTTTTGGATATTTTGACAGCATTTGGATATTGGAATACAAAAGCCCAGCAGGGTGATTTCTCCCTTGGCGCTATATATCATGGATAGAGAAATTTTTTGTGTTTTACTTTCTTTTGTTTGTTTTTGTTTTTTTAGTCTATGGTGTATGGCCAGCTTTAGTCCCTACATTTATATAACAAGCCATATTTTCCACTGGTAAACATGGGAAGATATTGTTGACTATGCGTGCTAGAAGGGGCTAGCCTCACTAGTAAGGTTTTTTCACCTGTTTTCAAATGAGGTTTCTGTCTATTCTGCATCACTGTCTGGATTACTCTTCTTGCCCCAGTTATTATAATTAAATCATATGCATGTCCTTACTGCCACAACTGCAATACTTCATATAGGTTTTTGAAGGGAATCGTGATAGTTCTCATTTTCACTCCAGGATGTTTCCTAGCCTGTGTGAACTTTGCAGTTATACCACTGTTTTTGGGGTTTTTTCTTTTTTTTTGCGTTTTGACTATTTTTAGAACGTACTTTAAATCCTAAAACCCTATTGCAGTCGGTTAATAAGTTAAAACGGATTAAATTTAAACCTCGTTATTAAGCAAAAAATATTAATGGAAACTTTTATCTTTTTTTTTTTTTTTTTTTTTTTTTTCGTTTTGGATAAATCTACCAGACCACAGCAATTCAATAGAAAGTATAAATATGAAGGAATGGCAGGATGGTCTTAGGGCCCTCCTGCCCAACATAAACATCAACTTTGGTGGGCTCCCCAATGCTTCTTCCCCTTCCAACGCTACCCACAGTGCACCAACGTCCAACACTGCCACAACAAACAGCCTGAACTGGGACTGCCCGGCCAGCTGGATGGATCCCGCTATCATTACAGGTAACTGCTTCTCCCTCCTTCCCCCTGCATGCCCATTATAAAATTCACTCACCCCCTCTGCCCAGACAAGTACAAGACAGCCATTTAATCAGCATCTGCAACCAAGCACATATTCCCTTTTTAGATTTCGGTTGTAGTGGCAGAGGGACAATCTCGAGAGAATCATTCTGATCTACAAGATTGCATTCTAATATTTTTTTCCCTTCCTGAGTAATTTGGTGAAATCACTGGGTAGCATAATAAAGCATCGCTATTTGTGCCACAATGAGGCCAATTGATTTGTAATCTCTGTAGCAATACTCCACGTTTGTTCAGAATGGGATGGACTGATTGGTTTAAATATCCATCAAGAAATGTAAAACTGAATTTTATATGTGTTTAGAAGTCATTTTGTGCATTTTCCATTAAAGTAGCTCTAAAAACAATCGCTAAAATTTCATATTAGCTACAGCGTGTTAAAGTTGATGCAGAGATGTTCAATCTTAACTGTGCAACTTTTATTTGGATAATGCCCAGTGATGCTTGCTCATGCACGTCTTCCAGTTGTACTTTAGGTTTGTCACCCTGTTATATTCACCCAGTGTGGAGACTACAAGCAGCCATGCCAATGCTCATTGTTCAAGCTGGTCCACTTTTGTCACTATCAGGAATCCGATCCAGAGCAGCTATGTTAAATTCTTTTGGTTGGCATTGTCTCTGAAGCCAGTGGTTCAATTTCAGCTTGTTAAACAATGATTCAGATCAAAATTGCTTGTATTGAATCCTGTTCTTATGCTGCTTTTGTGCTACGTTTGGTCGCAGCACGGATGCAAGGTTAGCCACAGTTTCCATAGACTTTGTCCTGCGTCTTTGGCGCATTTTAATGAAAGTGCTCCAAAGATGTAGCCTGCTTTTAATGCGCTTTCAGAAAACACACCAAAAACAGGACGTAATAGAAAGTCTTGGGGAAACTATGGGTAACCCGCATGAAACCCATGGGTACAGTGTGCTGCACTGCATTTAAACCGCAGCACGGTAGTGTAAAAGCAGCCTTACTATTTTTCTGCCTTCTGTTAACACCGTCTGTGAGCTCCCAAATCCCTTTCCCTCTCACTTCTACAGTACTCTTCAAAAAGGGGTGTACTCATTTATGCAAAGTGAAATTTTAATCAATATCTCAATGAGCACAAGAACAGTTTCCCAAATTTTTGACAAAATTTCGTTTTATAGAACATTTGACTAGCTCATTACATGAAAGTAAGGTTAATAATATAACTTAGATTACAAAATCTTCCGATTTACTCAAATTAGTTGATGCAAAAATGAATACACCCCACAACAAAAACGACTACATCTAGTATTTTATATGAACTCCATGATTTGTAAGGACAGCACCAAGTCTTCTATGCATAGAATGATCAAGTTGGCGAACATATTGCAACATCTGTCTCTTTCCATTCTTTGACCGGTTCCTGACCGGCTCACGTCTATTTAAGGGGGTAGAATGGCACCCCTGCGCAAAACCCCATACCGTACGGGGTTTTTCTTTAAGAGCCGCTAGAGGAGCGCGTGTCGCTGGAGGGACCTAATGCGCGTGGCCGGCGGTCGCCTCCAGCCACGTGCAATTGCCTGCATGAGCGCCAGCACGGGGATTTGTGTGTAAACGCACAAATCCCTGTGCTGTCAGAGGAGAGGAGCTGTGTCATTTGTTCCTACTAAGTAGGAACAGCAATATGTCTCCTCTCCTACTCAGTCCTATCCCCATACGGTTAGAATACACTGAGGGAACACACATTTAACCCCTTGATTGCCCCCTTTTGTTAACCCCTTCCCTACCAGTGACATTTACACAGTAATCGGTGCATTTTTATAGCACTGATTGCTGTATAAATTTCAATGGTCCCAAAAATGTGTCAGAAGTCTCTGATCTGTCCATCGCAATACCACGAAAAATTTCAGATCAACGCCATTACTAGTAAAAAAAAAATAATAAAAATGCCATAAATCTCTCCCATAGTTTGTAGACGCTATAACTTTTGCGCAAACCAATCAATATATGCTTATTGCGATTTTTTTTTTTTTTTTTTTTTTTTTTTACCAAAAATATGTAGAAGAATATATATTGGCCTAAACTGAACATAAAAAATATTGTTGTTTTTTTTTTTTTTCAAAATTGTCGCTCTTTTTGTTTATAGCGCAAAAACTAAAAACCACAGAGGTGATCAAATAGCACCAAAAGAAAGCTCTATTTGTGGGGGGAAAAAAGGATGCAAATTTTGTTTGGGTACAGCATTGCATGACCGCGCAATTACCAGTTAAAACGACGCAGTGCCAAATTGTAAAAAGTGCTCTGGTCAGGAAGGGGGTAAAACCTTCCGGGGCTGAAGTGGCTAAGAACGACTTCTTTTAGAGCCTGGATGCTGGATTGAGAGTGATGCTCAACTTGTCTCTTTAGAATTCCCCATAGGTGTTCCATTGGGTTCAGATCAGGAGACATACTTGACCACTGAATCACTTTCACCCTATTTTTCTTTAGAAATGCAACAGTGACCTTAGATGTGTGTTTTGGATCATTGTCATGTAGGAAAAGTGCCCGACAACAAAAGGCACAGAAAGATGGTAGTACCTTCTTTTTCAATATAGAGCAGTACAGCTGTAAATTCATGATACCATCAATGAAATGCAGCTCCCCGACACCAGCAGCACTCATGCATCCCCACAGAGGGACACTGCCACCACCATGTTTCACTGTAGGCACCATGCATTTTCTTTCTATTCCTCACCTTTGCAATGCCAGTGTGTTGTTTTTTTTTTTTTGTTTTTTTTTTTTTTTTTTTTTTTAAGCCATCAGTTCCACAAACATTTTATCTTTGTCTCATTACTCCACCAGAGTACAGCGTTTCAGCATGGACCCTGGCAAATTCTAGGCGGGCTTTAGGAGAGGCTACATTCGTGGATGACACCCATGCATGCCATTCCTCTGGAGTGTACGCCGTATTGTGTCACGGGAAACAATCACTGCAGTTTGGCTTTTTACTTCTTTAGCTAACTGCCGTGAACTTGTATGGTGATTTTCTTTAACCCTTCTCGTCAGAAGACGCTCCTGTCGAGATGTTAACTTCCATGGATGACTTGGATGTCTGTGAGATGGTTGCAGTTCCATCTTTGTTAAATTTTTGTATCATTTTTGCTACAGTATTCTGATTGATAAAAAAAGCTTTGATCTTTTTGTAGACCTTGTGACATTTCTCTTCCATGTGGTGCCATTGCTGACAGCAGGAAATCAGAAGGGGTTGTTAAGTAACGCCTTTTTATAATCAACTGTCTGCTGGACACATCTTTAATAAATAATTAGACTCGCTTGTAGTTGAATTCTTGGTAATTAAAATTTTGTTATCTAAAATTTAGCTTTGCTCCTAAGACTTTCATTGGAGTGTATTCATTTTTGCACTATGGTCTTGAATGAATTTGTTAGGAAAAATGCTTTTTTGTGTGTGCAAATTAACAAATCTTGGTTGCAATCAATAGCCTGTATTTGTGGGAGTATTTTGTAGTATAGTGTCCCATAGAAAATGTTGATTCTGAAAGGAAAGTAAAGTTTATCTGACGAATCTGTTGGGGTGTACTCATTTATGCTGAGCACTGTATATTTGTTTGAAACAAGCAGTCCATGTTGAGGTCATGTGCACTGCTCTATGGACACTACAAATCCCATACTTCCTAGCCTACAGTGTGGCTACATTCTACATGGGTCCACATAGCTACCCTCTAACAAAGTCTGATCACAGCAGCAAAAAAAAATTTGGAGGAGGCTTATGCCGCGTACACACGGGCGGACTTTTCGACCGGACTGGTCCGACAGACTTTCCAGCGGACTTCCGACGGGCTTTTTAACGAACGGACTTGCCTACTCACGATCACACCAAAGTCCGACGGATTCGTACGTGATGACGTACAACGGACTAAAATAAGTAAGTTGATAGCCAGTAGCCAATAGCTGCCCTAGCATCGGTTTTTGTCAGTCGGACTAGTATACAGACGAGCGTATTTCTGGGTCCGGCGGAGTTACGACGTAAAGATTTGAAGCATGTTCCAAATCTGGAAAAGTCCGGTGAAGCCCACACACGATCGTATTGTCCACCGGATTTGGTCCGTCGGACCAGTCCGGTCGAAAAGTCCGACCGTGTGTACGCTGCATTAAAGTAATAGAATGCGATGCATACTGAATGGATTTGTTTTCAGGAAAGGTTTTAGTGTCCCTTTTTAAATCTCCACCATAAACTAGGTGGAGAGTTAGCATTTTGAGATGGGCTGACCCTTTGAGTGCATCTTTTATTTAGAAATGTAGATACACCCCCCCCACCCCAAACATGGGTTAATAATATTCAGAATTGATATAGTCCCAACAGTTAGGGAGGCAGTACAGTTACAATACAATAAAATTCAAGAGGTTATTAAGAGGGCCCTTCCCATAAGAGCTTTCAATCTAATAGGTGGTCAGAGTGGGAGATAGCTGGACAGATTGAGGTAGAGCATTCCAAAGGATGGGAGGGGTGAGGTCCTGGGGATGAGCATGGAAAGAGACAAGAGCAGAGAGGAGAAGAGAGGATGGTTTGAGTCAAGCTTGCTGATGTAGCTCGGGGAAGAGTTGTGAATGACTTTGTATGTTGTTGCTAGTATATTGGATTTAATTCGCTGGGCGATTGGAAGCCAGTTGGGGGATTGGCAGACACTGAGTAGTTGGTAAGGTAAAAGAGTCTGGTAGGAGCATTCATGGTAGACTGAGCAGGGGATAGCCTATGGAGAGGTTAGGCATGAGAAGGGAGTTGCAATAGTCTAGGCGAGAGATAACAAGTGAGAGAATGAATAGCTTGATAGTTTCATTAGTTAAAAAGGGGCAGATTTTGTTATGGAGGTGAAGTCTTCAAGCTTCAGCGCCAAATCCAGTTATGGGGCTTTAGCCTTAAATCCAGCTATTGGATTTGGGGCTGAAAGGAGAGGTCAGAGTCTAAGCTTACACATATTCCCCTGGCATAAGGAGAGGGGACTGATAGTTTTATGATTGATCTTGATGGAAAAGTCAGGGAAGAGGGTACGAGCTTAGGGGGAGGAATGTTACCAGCTCGTTTTTAGTAAAATTTTGTTTCCAGCAAAGTGTACTTTTTTTTTTTTTTTGATGTGAGAATGCAGTTATCATTGGATGGCTACAACATTTGGTCAGTAAATACTACAGAATACCAAAATATGTCTTCATTATACATTACAGGACACAGGCAACATTCATACACCTTGGGTTTTAGGTGCATACCTACGGGTGACTGGACATCGGCAAGCTTTTGAGCACATGCTCCCTCTGGATCACCTCCCACCTACTCCACTCAGTGAGTCCCCAGTTTTTTGATAGTGTCTGAAGGTGAAAATGAAACCACTCAGTTTCAGGTGACTGACCAGGTGATGCATCACACCACTGGTAGCACATTTTAAGGCCACCTTAAGCTAGAGCCCTTATAAGGTTTCTTCTGGCCATTTCACCACATGAATTAGTTGCAGGAAGGTCTAAATCTAGCTTACCACGAACTCCTTCCGGACACGCTTCCCCTATCCTCCCACAATCTACTTTGAGTACCCCACAGGGGAATACCCTCACTTGTAGCTATGGCAGATGCCAGGCAAAAGTGAGCCAATTCAAAATAGCAGATAAGTATTTGGGTCCCTTGCACCAGAGCAGGACCCAGTTTTAACATCAGTCCCAGCATCCGATTCTAACTCTATTTCAAGCAAGCGGACTAAAACAGAATTTTCGCCATCTGTCACTTTTCCTCGTACAGATTATGGCCTTAATACAGCCATCTAGGGCTCAAAAATTCTCGTACTTCCGTTTGTTAATCGGACCAGATCCCAATATACAGATCCTATATGTCTCTGTATTAAAGAGGAAGCTTCCACAACATGCTTGCTAATGAAAAGTTAATTGCCTCTGTCCGCAAAAGCCTTCACGTTGTTCAACTTCTGATTGGCCGAGTTAGAAAGGCAGGCTGGTGTCACCATTTCCAACTCTTCATTGATAGAATACAAAGCTTTCTATGAATGGCTGAGTGCCGCTCAGGCTGACGATAGCATCAGCTACATACAGAAAATCCAGTGGTCACACATGTTAGGGAAATAGTTTGTTTGGGTCAGCTTGGCCTAAATGCTCTTTTTAAATTGCAACTAAAGCTGGAGATTAGCTTAATTTTTTTACAGTAAGTTGGCAATCTATTTCTCACACGCAGCATGGGCATACTTAGAATTACACCTCAAAACACATTCTTCTACTCCTTTTGAGTATATCACTGTCTGGAATGTACTAGACATTGTATCTTGTGTATGACACAAATCAACCAGTTTTGTAGCATGTGCTGTAATGGTCACCTCTATACAAGTGGTCAGGGAAAAGAGTGTAGCAATGCCAGTTGCTTTAAGCCAAGTAAGTCTAGCCTGCTGGTACAGGACTGCCCTCAGGAATGCTGTGTTCACTGGCTTGGCGTCTCACAGGAACGTACTCAGCGGTACGTGCAGATTGTTTATAGGCAGAGACGTGGTCAGCAACCAGGCAAAGGATCGGTCTTGGCATCAGGCAGAAACCTATTCAATAAACAGGCCAGGGTTAGTGCAGGCAGAGGCAAAACTGCATTGGCGTAGCAGTGGTTAGGGACGCTAACTGGTGTGACAGTTCCTTGTAATAAAAATGATTTAAGAAATGTAAAGAGACAGTGTAAAATTTGAAAAAAAATTCTAACGAAATACATTTTTTATTCAAAGCACCCCATCCCACCGTGCTCATAAGCAAAGGTGAACTCGTGCATTGATCGTTGGTATGTAAATTGCGATTTCTCCACCACCAGACCTCCTGTGTAAATCTAAAGTGGTAACCTGTAAAGGCTTTTAAAGCATCACCTATGGATAATGTACGTAGTTTGTCATCGTTCCACGGGCGTACGCAGTTTTAAAGCATAACTTGTTGGATATCAATTTACTCGGCGTAACACCATCTTTATATTTTACCAAACAATTGGGTATTGTGTTTTTGTTCAATAAAATTCATTAAAGTGTATTTTTTCTGAAAAAAAATTGCATTTGAAAAACCGCTGCACAAATACAGTGTGACCTAACAAGCTGCAACGCCCACCCATTTATTCTCTAGGGCCTCTGTTGAAAAAAGTATTTAATGTTTGGGGGTTTGAAGTTTTCTAGAAAAAAAATGCCCATTAGCAAAATACAGATTTTTACATGTAGGAGAGAAGTGTCAGAATAGGCCTGGGCTCCTTTATTAAAAACTTCAGAGTGTGCACTGACATTTTATATAAAAGGTACAGTTTATTACAAGCCGTAGAACAGAAACGAGCTCCTGTTTGACCTGGTGTGAACACAGTCTATTCAGTGGGAGTAGGGTTTTAGTGGGAGTACATGTTTTTAACAACCCATGTTATATGAATATGTTGCATGTGTCCTCTACTGTGATCCAAGATATGGAATATACATGAGTCAATTTTTTTTATTTTATTTTTTTGCTTCCAATCCTGTGGTACAGTTTGGAGAAGTCTTTTCTGTGTCAGCATGACTGTTGGGCACAAAGCCAGTTCCACAATGTGTTGATTTGACCAGTTTAGTGTTGAACTCGAGTGGGCCTACAGAACCTTTTGGGATGCATTGAAATATGAATTGAGAGCTAGGTCTTCTCATTCAACATACCGCCTGATCTACAAGTAAACTTTTTATTGAAGGAGCACAAGTTTCCATCAAGACACTCCAAAATCTTGTTGCCCATTGTTTTGGAACAAGCTTGTATAGGTGTGATGGTCAGATGTCCACAAAATTTCTCCATTTAGTGTAGGGATAGCTGCACATCTTGAATAAAATAAAAACTGGTTGCTGCTCTTTTGGCCCTGGTGGTCGTCACACGGAACATGATAGGAATAATTCAAACCTTTCCAATTGTCATAGAAATAGAAGATTTTGGTGGTTTCGTGGGGACAACAGTTTCACTGTGCACTAGCTTAGGGGGAAATTCTCACATTCTATTGTGTCTGCTGCAGAAGAAATGAAAATGTAATGGGACAAACCCAGCAAGAAAAAATATATTTATTCTGTACTTTAAAACTTAGTGCTTCTAAAGGTTCAAGGTTTTTTACCGTAATGCATTCTATTAGGGATGCACCGATAACGGTGCCAATACCAAGCATTTGCACAAGTATTGGTACTCGCCCAAATGCTCCCAAAACCTATACTTTGCAGTGCGATTTGTGTCAGTACAAAATGAATGGGTGTAAATCGCACTGCAAAGAATTGCATGCGATTTGAACAGGAATGCGGTGCGATTCCTGTCCAAATCCCATACGTTTCCCCTACTACTCGTGTGTGCGTGTATAGAAAGTGATTAAAGCGCCATCTAGTGGGCAGTTCAACTAAAATGTTAGAACTCACAGTACATAGAGCCTGTATGCACAGGCCGCTGGAGGTGCTCACAGGGCTGATGGAGATGTAGAGGTGGTTCTCCCCCAAACTGACACCACTTCCGCCCTATATCCACGGGGTCGCAAACTTCTCCAGGCCTTTGAGCACCCCCAGCAGCCCTGATTTGGGGGCCGGGACACCCATGTAGATTATTTTGCATGTGGCCAGATGTACTGTGAGGTCTAAAATTTTTTTAAATGCCCACTAGATGGCTCTTTTCCCTTTTTTTTTTATATACACACACTTGCAGTGGGTGAAATCTCATGCAGTTTGGACAGTAATTGCACTGCATTCCTATTCAAATTGCATGCAATTCTTAGCAGTGCGATTTGTGCCAATTTTTTTCTCTATTGATGAAAATCACACCGCAAACAATCGATACTTGTACTCGCCAATAAATGGGATCTGTGCAAACCTACAGTCTATCCGTTACCATAAAAACCTTCTAGGTGCATCACCAGCCCCCATACTTGAGCCCCATCTTGAGCCAGTGATGTGCATGAGAGCAGTGGCTCTCTCGGGGTCTTTCTTTCCTCATTGCCTCACACAGCAGCCGGAGCCATTAGCTCCTGCCGCTGCCAATTACAGCCAGTGAGGAGAGGGCAGGGCCTAGCAGCGCTCAGTGTGTGGCTTAGGAGCAAGCCTGCATGAGTACCCCCATAGCAAGAGGCTTGCTACTGGGGGTACTTGGCAGGGGAGAGAATCCATGACTGTCGGTGGGGGGACTCAAAAAGAAAAGAATCGTGTCTGCTGTATGCAAAACCATTGCACAGAGCAGGTAACTATACCATGTTTGTTTATTAAAATTAAAAATATCTTTCCTTTTTAGAAACACTTCAAAAACAAAAGAATAATTTGATATTCTTTAAGCCAAAGGAACCACAGCCAGCGACCGTGCAGCTTTTGAATGCGGTCAGATGAAGGTGTTAATGGTATCCAGGCTGCATTTAAAAAGTCCTCCTAATGCGGACTTTCTAGCTCCTGAATTTAGTAGTATGAGCAATATTCAAATCTAAATACAGAGATACAGACCAATGTCCCAGATGTAAAGGGAAAGCAGCCAATCTAATACACTTGCTATGGAGATGTCCTAAACTCCATCGCTATTGGTCTGGGGTGGGATCTATGATTAATAAGGTATTTGAGAATGGGATGCCTATGGAGCCTTCTAGGTATACTGGGTGAATCAAGAATTCCTGGGGAATATATTGTTTCAATAAATAGAAGTCTATTCCAGGCTCGTAAACTCATAGCACTAAAATGGTTATCACCATACCCACCTACTGTAGCAGAATGGAAAATACAAGTAAGGGAAACTTTAATTAAGGAAAAGTATACCTTCCTACATAGAGGCTGTTTAGGAAAATTTGAAAAAATATGGAAAAGGTGGTTTAATATCTTGGAGGCATGACGAGAGAGGAGAGGATCAATGTATGAGTAGCGGCGGGGGGGGGAGTAGTATGGGTTCCAGGGGTGCCTTTTTTTTTTCCCCTCTTGATACGAGCTGCGGTTGTATGTTTGTTTGTCGTTTTTGTTGTGTTTTTTTCTTTCCTGTTGTTGGTATATAAAATGAATAAAAAGATGATTTGATTTAGTAGCATGAGCATTTTACTGTAAACCATGTATTTACAATGTTGCTTTTTTCTCTTTTCCAGGCATCCCGTCATCAACAGGAAACGGTTTAGAACCTTTGCAAGATGACAATCCACCACACTGGTTAAAGTCCCTGCAAGCTCTGACAGAATTGGACGGCCCCAGTAGCAGTATACCTCCCCACCACCCTCATAACAACCTCTTCAGCACACAGATCCCTCTACACAGAGCAAATTGGAGCCCATACCCTCCCCCCACAAACCCTGCCAGTTTCCACTCCCCACCCCCAGGTTTTCAGACCGCCTTCAGACCCCCTACCAAAACACCTACAGATCTACTACAGAGCTCCACCCTGGACCGTCATTGAGAAAAAAAATATATGGAACTGCTAGAATTTGGGATGTCGTTCCCTGCCTCAACCACAGTTTTCAGTCAAAATAAACCCCTCAGTGTTTCCCTCTCATATAATTTCTTCTCCTCCTAACAGTTTCCAGAATTATCAAGAATCTTCATTTTAAGGGGATCACCAACCCCTTCTCTCTCCCAAAAAAGTTGCCATTTGAGAGTCTGTCATCGTTTTTAAAGCTCGTTCTTGAAGGAGGCCAACATCAAAGAGCACCACAAGTTTCCAAAAAAATTTTGAGAGATGAAAATTCAAAAAGTTTTTGTTAAATCGCTTCAAAAGATATCATTGATCTGCTGCATGATATATATTTTTGTTTAAAAAGAAATAAATTTATTGTGATTTAACAGCTCTCAGATCTAGCTAGTGCAGGTAGCAGGAAAAAAATAATCTTAAAATCTTTAGGGAATTAGTATTCTAACATGATCAGTAAGTAACTACGTGTTTTTGTTAATGGAGAGCACCATTCAAATGAAATGCCATTCAGGTTTTGTTGAGTTTTTTTTGTCCTTTAAACAGTTTAAGGTCTGGCGAACAAAACCATTTCATTAATTTTCTTCAGGACCAAAGGGGCAGGTTTTTATCAACATTGATTTTCAGGCCCACTGGAATTGAAGGGGTTTAGATGCAATAAGTACGTAGAATCGTCTCTTACTTATTGACAATTTTTTTATTTTTTTTTCCTCATTTGCCATTTGTTAGTGGTGCTTTCAATGTTCAGTACAGCGGGCTTTTTTAACTGTGGATATGATGCAGTTAAGCCATGAGTTTTTTCAGCTGAATAAACAATCCACTGTTTCTTACAGTCAACCAATCTCTCTACCAGTACAGATGTTTTTTTTTTTATTTTTGTTTTTTGGTAATTCAAGACCTCAAAAGGTATTTTGTAAATGCTTTCTGCTGTTGAGCTGTACTCTGTCATTCTTCAGCCACGAAGATCCAAACCGTTTAATCATCATGAATAATCTGCCTTACCTGACCTGTGTTTCCTTTGCAAAATCGGGCAGTCTTTGCACTTACAGATATTTTGCTCTTTGCTCAAGCGGCACATGTGTCTAGGTATTGGGAAAAGACGGTTGCGTTTTTTATTTTATTAATGTGCTCTTTCTGCAGCAGATCAATCCGTTTTGCTTTTCCAAAATGTGACCAGTTGATGACAAACCCAACAGCTTTTTCATATCATTTTCAAAGTCACGTATGGGAGTTTGACCAGCCACCTGACCTAACTTTAACTTCTTCAGCATTTCTGGAAGTTACAGCAGTATTGAAGATTGGGAAGAGGAGAAGCCTACAAGCGAGGGGAAAAAATAAGACAAATTAAAACATGGTTATAACCTGACGCTAAAACTAAACCAAGAAAATGTACCTCTGTCTACAGAATTAAAACTAAAATCTTAAATAAAACAGAAAACTTGATGATAACTTGTTTGTGGGCCTTGCTTTGTTTGTAGACATGGATTGTGGGTGTCCTCATTGGTAAGATGTGTACATCAGCCATTGCGCTCCTACAAATGTTGGATGTCTTAGAGGTTTGCATAATATTTTTCTCTAAACTGGAGATGCTCAAAGTTTAGTTAGTTGTCTAGCACCTGACCTTTTGACATGTGCAAAAGCTTCTTGTAATTGTATCATTTTTAATTGTGCTGGCATGTCACCCATCTGCTTTTGTTTAAGCTGTACCTGCTGTTTGAGTGTCTGCTTTCTGGCACTTTTGTATAGGATCCATGTTCTCTACCCACCCTGGGTCCTTCTGGAAGATTCAGTATGGTAATAAAGACACTAATCTAGGCTGCATTATACATGTCTATGGCCCCCATAGTGGTTGGTTATGTTTCAGCTGTACCTGCTATTTGAGTCTCTGCTTTCTAGATATCTTTTATGGGCTCCATGTTATCTACCCACCCTTTATGAAAGATTCAGCATGGTAATACAGACACTGATCTAGGCTACAGTATAAATTCATCATGAATTTTTGGCAGGATCGATGGGGTTTTTTTTTTTTTTTTTTTTTTGGCACTCATTTAACAAGTTTAATAAAAAGGCTGTCTGTGGTATTCTAAGGCCACAGGAAGCAAATAAGAATGTGTTTGGGATTACATATACTGTAAAGAGAAACTCCCAGCAAACGTCTAAATACACAATTGAAATACATTTGTTGGTCGCACATTTTGGGACACAGGATAGAATTCTTAAACACTTGGTTATACTGCCAACTTCAGAATTTGACTTGTAGCTGTAAGTACAGCCTAGTATAACTCTGTTCCCAGCATGCCTCAGTTGTTTGCTAGTGTCCTTACAAGAACAGACATCTCTGCTCTGAGATTCAAGACTATTATAATTTTTTTGAAGACCTTGTTTCCTATAAAGATGCTAAATTTCCTGCAGAGCCACTGGGCCTCCTGTTTGCAGGTTCTGTATCAGTTACTTCTCAGCTTTTCCTTGGAGGGCACTGTATCAAGTATTTGTCACTCATCTAGGCACGTGGCACAGCATATTGATTTAGCTACAGGGTGCTCTAAGTTCAGGGCCAAGGTCCCCCCTTCTGGTCGAACCCAGACCTTTATGCCTGCTGGATGAGCGAAGATTGCTGCATAGGGCTTGTCATTGGGTGATTTGCAGAACTGAAGATTGCTACTGTAAGGGCTGTTGCCTTTTAAATGGGAGCCTTGATGTTGATGGCCTATTTGAGTTCCCTAGGGGTTTAGCAATGGAGCGCTGACTGCAATCACAATATGTTCAGTTGGGGAAGGATCACTTTGTTTTAAATTTGGAGCCATATTTTGTCTCCCAAGCTTTGACCTGGGCAAACCCACTGTCTTTAGTGACTGTTAAGGGTGGCGTTAACCCCTCCATGCCATGCAGTATATTGTTTGTTACTACCTCTAGGGATGTTTACACCTATACCATAGTGGATCATAGGTGCGAGGAGGGTGGTCCTAGGGTCCTGCTGGTTCGTGTGCAGCTAACCATGCAGTGGGATGATGTCAGTCTGGACCACAGCCCCCAGCCTGAGTCACTACCCTGGTCAGGAGCCCCCTTAACACCTTTTGGAATGGTCCACTTACCTTTGTTAACCACTTGCCGACCGGCTCATGCCAATATACGTCGGCAAAATGGCACGAGTGCGCAAAACAATGTACCCGTACATCGCTGCGTCATCCGCGGCTAGCGCACCTGCATGTCCAGCGGACTCTGTCCGCCGGTGGCCTGCAATCGTGGCATGTAAACAAGGCATTTCCCTGTTCTTCCTAGCAACGTGAAAGGGATCTACTGCTCCCAGTGATCGGGTGGAGTGATCTTTGTCATGTTCTAGTGAGTCCACCCCCCCTTCAGTTAGAACATGCTGAGGGAACACGGTTAACCCCTTGATTGCCCCCTAGTGTTTAACCCCTTCCCTTCCAGTGACATTTACACAATAATCAGTGCATTTTTATAGCACTGATCGCTGTATAAATGCCAATGGTCCCAAAATAGCGTCAAAAGTATCCAATCTGTCCGCCGTAATGTTGCAATCATGATAAAAATCGCAGATCGCCGCCATTACTAATAAAAAAAAAAATGGTAATAAAAATGCCATAATCTATCCTCCTATTTTGTAGACACGATAACTTTTTTGCGCAAACCAATCAATATACGCTTATTGCGATTTATTTATTTATTACCAAAAATATGTAGAATACATATTGGCCTAAACTGTGGATATATATATATATATATATATATATATATATATATATATATATATATATATATATATATATATAATTTTTTGGGGGGGGGGATATCTATTATAGCAAAAAGTAATTTTTTACTTTTTTTTTTTAATATCTCGCTTTTTTAGTTTATAGTGAAAAAAATAAAAACCTCAGAGGTGATCAAATACCACCAAAAGAAGGCTCTATTTGTGGGCAAAAAAGGATGTCAATTTTGTTTGGGTACAACGTCGCACGACCGCGCAATTGTAAGTTAAAGCAACGCAGTGCCGTATCGCAGAAAAGGGCTTGGTCAGGAAGGGGGTAAATCCTTCCGGGGCTGAAGTGGATAAGTAATGCTTTTTCTGCTACAATGTCTGAATTTATGGGTCAGCTTTTAGCCTCCTTAGTCTTCTGCTTACAGGGGTCACAAACATGCCCCTCTACATCTTCCCCACTTCTTTTTTTATTTTTAAGCAGCAGCCGTTGTTTCCCGTTCAAATGTGGAAGATAAGGATGGTGCTTTGTTGGGTTCTTAGGGCTCTGCACAGGAGTCGAGTCAGAAGGCTTACAGGTCTCAAAAGCTTAAAGTGGTTCTAAAGGCTGGAGGTTTTTTACCATTCTTTGCATGAAGGTTAAAAACCTTCAGTATGCAGTTTCCCCCCTCCCCCCGCTCTTTATAAACACCCCCCTCCTCCAATACTTACCTGAGCCCGATCTTGATCCAGTGATGTGCAGGAGAGCAACTGCTCTCCCAGCTCTCTTCCTCCTCTTTGGCTCAGACACAGCAGGAGCCATTGGCTCCCGCTGCTGCCAATCACAGCAAGTGAGGAGGGAGTGGGGCAGGGCCCGAGCTTCCTGTGTCTCTTATGGACACACAACGGGGCTCGGGAGCGAGCACACGAGTGCCCTCAAAACAAGCGGCTTGCTATGGGGGTACTCAGCAATGGGGAGGAGACGAGGGACCCAAGAGTAGGAAAATCAGGGCTGCTATGTGCAAAACCTTTGTACAGAGCAGGTAAGTATGCCATGTTTTTGTTTAACCACGGAATAACAGCCCTGGAAGGTTTTACCCCCTTAATGATCAGGCCATTATTTTCGATATGGCACTGCGTTACTTTAACTGACAATTGCACGGTCATGCAACGCTGTACCCAAATAAAGTTGATCTTTTTTCCCACAAATAGAGCTTTCTTTTGGTGGTATTTGATCACCTCTGCGGTTTTTATTTCTTGAGCTATAAACAAAAAAAAGCAACAATTAAAAAAATAAATACTTTTTACTTTCTGCTATATAAAATACCCAATAAAAAAATGTATAAAACTAAATTTCTTCATCAATTTAGGCTGCTACATATGTATATGTATTCTGCTACATATTTTTGGTAAAAAATAAATCCCAATAGGCATATATTGATTGGTTTGCCCAAAAGTTATCATGCCTACAAAACTATGGGATAGATTTATAGCAAATGTATTTATTTTACTAGTAATGGCGGCGATCAGTGATTTTTAGCGGGACTGCGACATTGCGGCGGACAAATTGGACACCTAAATGACACTTTTTTTGGGAACCAGTGACATTATTACAGTGATCAGTGCTAAAGATGTGCACTGTTACTGTACTAATGACACTGGCAGGGAAGGGGTTAACAGGGGCAATCAAAGGGTTAAGTGTGTCCCTAGGAGGTGCTTGCTAACTGGGGGATGGTCTGACTGGATGAAGACAGATCTATCTCCCCTGTCAGAACGGCAACCTGCCTTGTTTACATAGGCAGATCAGCAGTTGTTCTGGCCCTGGGGAGCAATCGCAGGTGGCCGGCGGACATCCGGTCCGCCGGACCAGCTGACTGGCTCCCCCTCTGTCCAATTGACACGTGTGCCCCCACTGTCTATTGCACAAAATTACGTACAGGTACGCAATAGAGCCACCCTGCCACATTATATATGCGGCAAGCGGTCTTTAAGTGGTTTAAAAAGAAAATTACCTTTTTATGATCACTGTAAAGAGGAGGTCCATGAAAAATTAAGTCAGCAGCTACAAATACTGCAGCTGCTGACTTTTAATATATGGACTTACCTGTCCAGGGAGCCCGCAATGTTGGCACCCCAGCCGATCTTTGGATTGGCTGTCCGGTGCAGCTGCTTTCGGCTTCGCAGTAGGTTCCCTACTTCGCATGGCAAAGCGATCTGCACTTTCTAATTGGTCTGGCAGCGCAGGAAAGAGGGGGAGTCAGAAACAGGTAACCCCCCCCCGAAAGGTGCCAGATGTGGCACCTGAGTGGGGGGGGGGGGGGTGGATAAGCGGAAGTTCCACTTTTGAGTGGAACTCTGCTTTAAGTACACATCTTGGCCCCTGATGTGGTGCATCTCTTTAGGCCTTTGCAGCTGTCTGGTTCCAGCACATTTCAGACGTTTTGGGCCTGAATGTTGTCTCTGGGGGCCACAATTGTAATTTTGGTATTTCCATCCACCCCGCTTCATGTTGTCAAACTTGCCAACATCTCAAGGATTGCCATATCCTCTCCCAAGGAGTCATAAACATGATGCCTGAGTGAGGGAGGTTCCAGGGTTTATATTTCAACCTGTTCACCCCCAAAGGATCTAAAGGCTCTCAACAGATTTGTTTGGGTTCAAAAATTCGAGGATGCATACTGTCTGGCACACAAACGCTTATCTGCCTTTTGGTGTGGGCACAGATTACCAATTTGTGGCCCTTCCCTTTTAACCTGTTTACTGTGAGGTTTTCCCCAATTTGCTAGTTGCAGTTCTTGCTTTGCTCTTAGGGTATCCCCATAGTGGGATATTTCTGAGGAAGATTCGACACAGACTCTATCAGATGTCCTCTTTCGGACTGTCCAGACCTTTGTGGGGAAAACTAAATCTTCAGAAGTGAGTGATGGAGTTCTCATAATTTAAGTATCTAAGCCTGGTCCTAGATACAGCTCTTTCCAAGGCTTTCCTTCTATAGGACTTACTTCAGATTTTCTGCTCCCATGCTCAGACTCCATAGTCCAGGAGCCAGCCAGCCCTCTGCATTTGCATCAGGGTTCTGGCCTTCACGGTGGCCTCGTTCAAGGCAGTGCCATATGCCCGAAATCATTCCACAATGTTACAACTCTGCATTCTAGTAATGTCGAACAGGCAGTCTTTGGACTGCAGCAAAACCAGGTTTGCCTTGCCCTAGTGCAGTGATGGCGAACCTTGGCACTCCAGATGTTTTGGAACTACATTTCCCATGATCAACCACACTGCAGAATGCATGAGCATCACGGGAAATGTAGTTTCAAAACATCTGAGGTGCCAAGGTTCGCCATCACTGCCCTAGTAGATAACTAACTTCTCCTGTGCTAGCAGTGGGTAAATCCTTGGTTGGTCTGGAGTTTAGAGTGATTTTGTTTTTTCCAACTATGGACCTCATGTCATTCAACCAGGGTTCACTCAGACAACAC
The DNA here is from genome assembly GCF_042186555.1 of Aquarana catesbeiana. Classification (NCBI taxonomy): domain Eukaryota; kingdom Metazoa; phylum Chordata; class Amphibia; order Anura; family Ranidae; genus Aquarana; species Aquarana catesbeiana. Next base: position 562,295,568 of record NC_133326.1, on the reverse strand, counting down.
CACAGCATTATGTTAACCATCATGGAGGAACCAGAAGCTTATCAATTCAAAGAAAAAGTGATCTAATTCTGTTTGACAGAATGTAGAATGTTTGCTTTGAACCCTGTTAGTGCACATCCCAAGCATGAGAAACTGGCAGGTGGACTTCTTGAGACTTCTTGAATCATCAGCACCTGCACTAAAAAGGGTGGTCTTTTCACCCCGGGATGACCTCTGTTGGAGGATACCAGAAGTGGACCTTCTGGCTTCCAGGTTCAACAAACTTAACCCATTTTTCTCCAGATCTAGGGGTCCTCTGGCCTTTGTAGTGGATGTCCTGGTGACTGTGGGATCAGTCCTTCCTCTAAGACTCTAGGTCACCTGCTTCACAGGATTGAGGCTTTCCGGCTGCCATGGTACCTCATCAGGCCTCTGTGGGCCCTTACAGATGTTTTGTCTTAAGGATTCGTTTACCACCTGCTTCTCGGTTGCTGTTTTTAATGGCTTGGCTGTGAAGCCTAGGTCATGTGGTATAGGGGCCCATCTGATACTGTAATTATCTCTCCATTGTCTGGGTGTGGTGCGGGTTGTTTGAGTTATCTCTCAGCTACAGCTACTTTTTTGTCAGTCCAATTTTGTCGTTTTTGAAGGTCCCCATAATAGACAGCCTGCTTCTTGTTCCAGTATCACTAGGTGGATTTGTCAGCTCATCATTCAAGCTTATAACTGCAGTGGCAGTTCTCCCCTTTTTCTGGTCAAGGCACACTCCTTTAGTTCAGTTAGTGCTTTTTAGTTTTAGGCATCTGTTTTGTTCACACGTTTGTTGAGTTTTTCCAGATACATGTTCAGGCCTTAGCTGATGCCAGTTTTGGTGATAAGGTTCTTCAGGTAGCGCTGAAGGCTCGCTTGAGCCATTAACTTATTGGTTAGTGCTTTGTGGGGCTGATGCATCCCAGTATTTCAGAATATGGGCAAGACAAAATTCCTATGTTACTATTTTTACCTGGAAAATAACATTTCTGTACAGTTAAAGGAGAAGTCCAGCCTGAGCTTTTTAGGCTGGGCTTTTCCTCTGGGTCACAGGAGTGCAATTTTTTTGCACTCCTGTGACCCGTTTTCAGCGGAGAGTGGACTGAAGTCCGCTTTCACGCTGACGTTACTGCCATCGGTCGAGGCAGTGCATCATCCCGACTTCCCATGTCTGGATCTGCCAGCTGCCTTGATTGATGGCAGTCTCAGCAAGCCGCTGAGACGGCCGCTCCCTGCCCCTCCACAGCTCATCGTTCCAATGAGGATCAGAGCAGGAGAGATGCTGACTGACAGGCAGCATCTCTCCGCTCGGGGAGGAGTAAGAACCGAGCCATCGGCGGTGTTCGGTGGCTTGGTTATCAGTGCAGAGACGCGGGGGGACAGCTGCAGCATCGGTCTGATGCTCCATCCATCTAGGTAAGTATGATTATAAAAACAAAACCCATACTTCTCTTTTAATCTTGTGATTTTCACACTCCACACTGCACAGCCAGAGAGAAAAGGGTTCCAAATAAAGCAATTAATTTTCCTAGCCCAGCAGTTTATCTTATTGTATCCTATTTCCATCTCAGTGGACATGAAATTGGTATCGGCTGCAATGAGAAACCAGGAAGCAGGGTAGTGCTTTTCCTTTAATAGCTATGTATTTAGAATTTTACCTGATCACCTTCAATACTTTTGCTACCATGGATGCTAGGCTGACAAATTTGGAACAAGACCACTTCCAGCTTGCCAATTCAGTAAGCCTTATGTCGTTCTGCTATAAGCTTATGGTCGCTTTAGCTTCCAATGTTTACCAGACCCAAAAATGAACACAGGGATGCTATGTACAGAGCACAGTGTTCATAATGAAAGACATGGTAAACAGCAGTCATGTGAAGGCCAGCTTTTACACTACAGGTTGCACATTTTACGGTCACTTTCAGCTAAAGCCCCTTCTAAGGTACTCCAGACATTTATTCCTACTCGTTTGCCACAAGGACTTCATTACAATGTGGTCTGCACCTGGGTTGCTGCTTCTTGGACAAACTTGCCCTATTTTAGCTCCCTACTCTGAGTACCCTGCACGGGAATACCCTCACCCATAGCAATGGCACCACAGCAAAAGCTCAGCCGAACATTTACTATGCTGAAGGCCCCAACAATACTCAATCCCAGTAAGGAGGCTTCTTTTGGAATGGACTGTCAGACTTTAATGCAACTACAATATGTCATAATTCCTCGGACAACTAAAGGCTTTAATACAGCCGTCATTGTCCAAGGCCCTGAAACACCAGGCTCCACAATGTCTACCTAGGTCAGATCCCGATATGGCTTCCCTTAGAAGAGGCAGATATAGGTGAAAATTAAGAGGACCCGGAAGCTGTTGAAGGTGGTCGTGAAAGATATCTCTCACCCAGGCTTCCATGCATACACAAAAGCCTAGGCATCGTTGCATTTGAGTCTCCCCTGTCTTGTTCTCTTTTGGTTACAAAGAGACCAGCTAAATCTAGAGAGATATTCTAAATAGAGTGGGCAATTTATAATAGGTTTAATCCTAAAAAGACTTCCACCAATCAAAAATCGTTGCCAAGCTCTATGTAGTGGAACAAAGTGTTAACATAAAAATGGTCTGTTCCAAGTAATAGACCCTGTTGTCTTAAATATCTCACTGTTTCAAATGAAAATGTTCCTTCATTCAAAGATTCTGTGGATAGAAATTTTGAGACGCTCTTAACGGTTTGGTTTAGACTCGCAGGGCCTGCTCTACAACTGGCTATTGCTGCAATCTGTCTGCCATACCACAGCTAACCGGACTGGGGCAGTAAACAATCAACAGGATCCTGTATTCCTGGAGTGTACTTTATCAGAGCAATTACAGAAATTACCTTCTGCTGTGCTCTTTTGTGTGTATGCCCTAGAACAGGGGTATCAAACTCAAGTTCATCGTGGGCCTGTATGGTTCAGCATCAGCAGTATGGTTGCCCACCCCCCAAAGGGCAGGTTGTATCTGGGGTGTGCTACATACAGAGTGCAGGGTGTGCAATCCCAAATCCCCGCCCCCCCCCCCCCCCAAAAGCTTCTTTGCATCTTTCTCCTAACTGGATCTGCTCTAGTACCTCTCTGTATGCGGCTTGCCTTGCAGAGAGATCGTTGTCTCTCTCTAGAGATCTGTCTCCGCTGCCTGTGCGTGCAGGTATCTGTTACATCCAGGAGCAAAGCTGTCCCTTGTAAACACAGAAGCCTTCTGTGTTTATAAATGACAGTGGGGAGCGGAGAGCTGGAGGTGGTGGAATTGGTTTCCTCTGCAAAACTGGGTGCAAGGGCCTGGCCTGGAGTCACATGACAAGGCCTTGCCACAGGACTTGTGTTTGACATATGCTCCCTAGAACAATGTATGACACATTTGCAGAATTGCTCTGATTTCCCTTAACGTGCGCAGAAACTTATGGCTCAAAGTCTGGTCAGCTGAGTTTGCCTGCAAGACACTTCATATTTATACCCTTTTTAAGTAGAATGTCTTTTAGCTGGGGCACTTGACAAATCTATTAAGCTGCATTCACACCTGAGTGTTTTCAGCTCATAAACGCCCAACAAGCAAAATCCCATTAATTTCAATGGCACCTGAGCATATTGTCACCTGAAGCAAAACACCTGAAAAATGCCCTAAGCTCAAAAAAGAACATGAGCTTCTTTGGGGCAGATTACAGGCATTTTTCTGCCTTTTACATTGGTTACCTGAACAAAAAGCAGTAAAAACATGTGACTTTGAAAAGCTCAGGTGTGAATGCAGCCTTAAAGATGCCACAGGAGGAAAGGACTTTCTAACCCTAGCAAAAAGCTTTGTAATCATCCTTTTGCTGAATACCCTGAAAAATCTCTTGTCCCAGGAAGTAGTTGTGCCAGTGCCCCTCCAGGACTGGTTCAAAGAATTATTCTCAAACCTGTTCATAGTACAAAAACTGTGCTGGCATTTGTCTTATCTTGGACCTTAAATCGCTAAACAAATACCTTCAAATTCCAGAATTTCACATGGAACCTGCAGGGTCAGGTATTGCCTCTCTAAGATGAGGGGAATATTTGGAAGTCGTGGACATCCAAAATGCCTACCTGTATATTCCTATTTATCTACCTCATTAGTGCTTTGTACACTTTGCAGTAGAAAAAAATCACTTCCAGTTTGTTGCACTGCCATTTCAGCCTATCCTCTGCTCCTAGAGTATTCACAAAGTTTATTGCTCCCTTCTTGCCCTTCTAAAAACCTAGGGCAATCGGGTCACAGGTTATCTAGACGACCTTCGGAAGGACTCTTCTCAATTCCAGCGATCTGCAAACTTCAGATGCTTCAGCCTTTTGGTAGGGTGATCAATTTTCAAAAATCTGCTCGCCAACCTTCTCTTTTCCTGGAATACTTGGGCCTATTTATAGACCCAATCCATGTAAAAGTCTTCCTTCCAGAGAAAAAAATGCTTTCAGAACTTACACTTGAGACTTAAGATGAGACGCACACCCCTGTGAGATTCTCCATGAGAGTTCTGGGTCTCATGGTGGCCTCCAAGGCTGTCCCATTTACTCAACTCTATTCGAGACCTCTAACGCAACATCTTGTTGGCATGGAATAAGCATGCTTCTTTTCTAGACCTACCCATGCTAATGCTCTAACTTTTTACACTCACAGCTCTATTCATTGGTGTAAAGTGTTCTAATAAAAAAGTGACATTGTTTAAAACTTAACATGAGAGAGTCTATTTTTGCAGTCCTCAAAATAAAATGGCAGGTTGACTTATGTGATTTATTTCACTACGACTCGAAATTGAAACAAAATTTTAGTTATTTGGATGTATCTGAATTTCTGAATCGCAATAACAATGAATTTCAATTAATCCAAAATAAATGATAATGAAATGAATTATCTGAAAATGAATTTGAATTTGAAATGGAAACACGTTACAATAAATACAGTAAGGTATAAAAGTGAAATAACATGATGATTCCTACTTTGGCTGCTTAATAGAATGGAAAATAAAAGAATAGAATAAAATGGATCGAATATAGCCGTCTTCCAAAATTAGAACTTTGGCAGATGGCTATATTCGTTCTCTTCTATTTTTTTTTATATTCTATTCCTTTCTTTTTTATTTTTTTCTTTTATATTCCTTTATTTTATATTCTATTCTATAAAGCAGCCTAAGTAGGTATTCTAATTTCATAATCACCATAATAATGAATTTCAACTAATCTGAAATAAATTCAGGTTTGAAAATGGAAAAAATTATAACCCTATTGCAATAAATACAGTAAGGTATAAAAGTGAAATAAGATGGTGATTCCTACTGGGGCTGCTTTTATAGAATAGAATAGAAAATAAAATAGAATTCAAATTTCGTAAGATGGCTATATTCGTTCTTTTCTTCAGGTTTTTTTTTTCTTTTCCTATTCTGTTGTATTCTATTTTATAAATCAGCCTAAGTAGGTCTCATCGTCGTCTTTCACTTTTATTCCTTATTGTATTGTAATATATTTCCATTTCCAATTCATTTACCATTTCAAAATTATTCAGATTAATAGAGAACATAGAAAACAAATCTGAGTATACAAAACAAATTCCATAAACGAATTATTATAACATAACGAAACAAAAAAAAAGTTAATGAACTAATCCAAAACAAAAAAAAATTCTGTTGTGCACATCTCTAATGTCAAGTAACCTTTCTGTTATTTTCCTCCTGTTTTTTTTGCTTACACCTTCCCCTACGTGCAGTAAGCTCACCATATTCTATTTGACCTCTTACCAATCTAGGCCACTCAAAAATCACTAGGGTGTGTGTTTTTGTTTTTTTTTTTGTCTATATGCCAGCCAAGCTCCTTTTGAGGGCAAGGTGCTGGCAAGACACAAGAGGAAGATAATACACAAGTTATTTGACACTTTATTTTTGGACTGCATTGTTGATGCATTGCACAAATGAGCTTTACAATGCAAAGATTAAGGCAATGTTAACTTTTTACTTGAGCACTTGCACTGTATTAAGCCCTGTTCACACTACCCATAGCAGGAATGCGTGTTCCCGTTCGTGATTTGCACAGCACAATTCTCACACGGTTCTGTGTGTTGCACATAGGGCAGCCCACTAATTTGAATAAGCTGCCCTATGCGTGTTTGTTGTCCAAAGGAAGCTCCTGCTCCTTTTTGGGCAACAAGCTTCATGCAATTTTTTTAAAGGCACATTTTACTACGATTGCCACACGACAATAGCGGCAAAATTTTACTGTGTTTGTGGTGTAATTTAGAATGAATGGCAACCAAACTCGCATTGCATGTTTTGAAGCGATTGCTGTGCGATTTGGAATTGCCCCTGTAACGAAACGTTCCACACTCCGATTGAGTGCTTTCGTCATATACTGCTTTCTCCCAGTCTGAATATAGATATCAGATATTCCAACCGCTGACAACCACAACAAGGCAATACTCGTTTGGTTGCTTAACATGAACTGTTTATTAGAGCAAGAATACAGTATTTGTGGGGGGAAAAAATATATAAATTTAGTTTGTGTACAAACTAAATTGCATGAGTGTGCAATCGTCAGTTAAAATAGCGCAGTGGATGTAGGGGGTAAAACCTCCTGAAGCTGAAGTGGTTCAAGGCAATTACCAGGAATTGTTGATCCAGAGAAAATCCAGTTGCCTCCTGGGGGATCAGAAAGTAATTTTTTTCCCCCTGCTGGAGCAAATTGGATCATGCTTTATTGGAGCTTTTATTGCCTTCCTTTGGATCAACTGTGGATATAGAACTGTGTATGTTTAGGAGTTCTATTTTGTTTATTTTTATATTGGTTGAAATTGTATTACTTGTATCTTTTTACAACCTGCTTAACTATGTAATTATAGTCAGAGGTGATCCAGAATCTGTGTCCAGGTGTGGGACCCTGGATATGAATCTTGTGGCCTCCAGGTTTAACACCAAATTGGGCAAGCTTGTCTCCAGGTACAGGGATCTTCTAGCAGAAGTGGATGCTTTGGTGACTCCATGGGATGGGTATAGACTGATTTAAGGTCAGCTTTGCAGAATCAAGATGGAGGACATTTCATTGATTCTAATTACTCTGAATTGGCCAAGGTTGATGTGATACACTGACCTGGTTCGACTGTTGGGGAATTCTCAAAGGGCTCTTCCAAAATGTCCAGATCATCTGTCTCAAGGACCGATTTTACCATCCTGCTTCGTGGTTCCTGGATTTAACAGCATTGCTGTTGAAGTCCAGGTTCTAAGCAATGGGCATTTCTGAATTGATGAGTCCTGTGTTCAAAGCTAGGAAGTCTACTTTCCGCAAGTCCTATCATTGAGCATGTAAAGCATACTATCATTGGTGTAAATATCAGGGCTTCAACACTAGGAGTTTCTCCATGGGACAAATTCTCTCCTTCCTACAGCTGGGGTCTTAACTAGCGTTTGGCTCTCAGCATTATCAAATGTCAGGTTTCTGCCATTTTTATTTATGTTCAAAGATCACTGGCACCTCATTCCTTGATTAAGACTTTTTGTATAGTGAGTTTCCCCATGTAGCTTCCCCTGCGACTCCACAGTATCTGAATCTGGTTCTCTCTGTGGTTCGGAAATTAACTTGAACCTACTGTATTAAACATTCCTCTCTCTACTCTCACCCACAAAGTGCTATTTCTTGTAGCCCCAATGAAACAACCAAGGTCTTGTGCTGTGTCTGTGATGGTGCATTAGATGTATGCTAATAGAAAGTGCTAATGGTCCTAGCTGCTGCAAAAAGCCACTTGGAGTAGTGAGTAACAGAACAAATCAACAGCGCTCAGGACTTATGAATGGCACCTATAACTTCAAAATTGTCCACCATAAAAGCATAACATATGCTATTAATAATAGTATGAACTCCCAGCTGATCATCACCGTACATTTTATTAAAGTCGACGGTTATTAAAAATGTGCTGAATATTTGAAAAATCAGACATAGATATACAAGTGCAATGCTCCTAAGAAACATATTACTCAGTTTCTTTTAAAAAAAAAAAATAAAATATTACTCACAATTTAACATATTCTGAATATAGTGCCCTGAAGAGCTTAGAAGCCAATAAAAATATTATAGTTAAGCATATAAAGGTGGGAGCCTTGTCATTCAAGACAAGGTTGACTTCCTGAAGGAGGCTTATCGCCTTCTCTCGCATACTGACACCTACATTAAATTACAGGATGACCCCCTACCCAAATATCAGCATTCCCTAAAATTGCTAATCAAGGAGGCCTTTAAAGACTGGTTGCTGGAAAGAAAGCAAAGCAGCTTGTTACCCCCTGAGTGCAATACCCCATACTTTTACCATCTCCCTAAAGTGAACAAGTCACTTGAGTAACCTCCTGGAAGACTAATCATGGCTAGCGATAATAGTTTTGTCTGCAGCTTCTCCCAGTACATCGACCATTTTCTTCAGCCTACAGCATCCCAACTACCATACTACATCAGGGATTCTGGACAGGTGATCGATGTTTTGAAACAATATTCTTGGGAGGGTAGGTATTTTGGGGCGTCTTTGGATGTTGATTCCTTGTACACCTCTATTCCCCACAAAATAGGACTGACAGCTCTCCAATATTTATTTTTTTTTATCCATGGGGTGGGGTGGCCCCATCGTGTTCCAACATGACTGCTCACCAGTGCACAAAGCAAGGTCAATAAAGACATGGATAAGTGAGTTTGGGATGGAGGAACTTGACTGTCCTGACGTCAACTGAATAGAACACCTTTTGGATGAATTCGAGCGGAGATTAAAAGCCAGGCCTTCTCGTCCACATCAGTGCCTGACCTCACAAATGCACTTCCGAAAGAATAACCAAACCTTCCCATAGACACACTCCTAAACCTTGTTGGACAGCCCATCCCAGAAGAGTTGAAGCTGTTATAGCTGCAAAGGCTGGGACAACTCAATATTGAACCCTATGGACTAAGACTGGGATGCCATTAAAGTTCATGTGCGTGTAAAGGCAGGCGTCCCAATATTTTTGGTAAGCTAGTGTATGTACCTTCCTTGTTTTGATGTTTTTATTTTGGGATTCTATATTCTTAACCAAGATGCCTTATTGTTACCTAAGATTTATTATTCATTTTCATTAAATATCTTTTTTGGTATTTATTATTATTTGTTGTGATGTTTGTCATTTATTTCTTTATTTCATTATTTTGCTTTTTAATGATGTTTAACATGTATTGATGTTATTGCTAATTAATCTGTATACTTTTATGTAAATGGTGGAAGAAAACATGCAATTGCCCTTAAGGTTTGCCTTTATTGGCCCCGCATAAATATCCTTGTCTGTGACAGATCATGTGACTTGAAAAAGCGCATGGAGCACGAAATGCATTCTCCAGCTTGATCCGCTTGTGGCTTCCTCTCAGCGGTTTCCGGCAACTCTCTGACATCATTTCCAAGGCGCCTTGTTGACAAGAGGAGTCCTGGCCCGGACATTCCATAGTGGTGTAGTGACAGAGCTTTGACTGCTTACAAGCCAATATGGGGAGATTTTTCTTCCCCCACAGCCGTCACCAATGGTAAAAGGACACTCCAGCTTGCACTTGTATATCTATATCTGTTTTTTACAGTATTCATCACATTTTTAATAACTGTGGACCTAAACATAAAATTTATGGTAATACATTGGCCAGGAGTTCATACTCTTATATTAATAGCATATGTTATGCTTTTATGGTGGATTATTTGGAAGTTTTAAGTGCCATTGATAAGTCCCAAGCGCTGTTGACTTGGTTTGGCTGTTCTTGTAGCCCAAGTAACTCTGCAAGGTAAGTGTCTGAAATGGAACCTTTTCGCCTAGGACAACATGCTGTTAGGATTCAGGACTTCCTTCCTGTCTAAGGTAGTTTCTGTCTTTTGCCCCAATCAGGCTCATTCTTCCGCCCCACTGTCCGGCCCCAGTTTACTAAAAGGATTTTTTTTTTTTGTCTGGATTTGGTATAGGATGTGAGTGTATGTTCTGAATAATGCTACTTTCAAAAGTCTAATTCCCTTTCTGTTATCCTGGATGGTTCCCCTAAGGGTGCACAGCTTCTCATTTTATCTCTAGTTTGGTTTAGATGAACAATGAATCCAAATTAATGGGTTCCACCATTTCCTGTGAAGATGCTCTCTACTAGATCTGCAAGTGCTTTTTGGTATCAAGAAACTGTTTACCCTTGTTTGGAAGGCTGCCACCTGGTCTTCTGTTTTACATGTTTTCTAAGTTCTACAGTGCCTTGAAAAATTATTCATACCTCTTGAAATTTTCCACATTTTGTCATATTACAACCAAAAACGTAAATGTATTTTATTGGGATTTTATGTGCTAGACCAACACAAAGTGGCACATAATTGTAAAGTGTAAGGAAAAGTATAAATGGTTTTAAAAAATGTTTACAAATATGTGAAAAGTATGGCATGCATTTGTATTCAGCCTCCCTGAGTCAATACTTTGTAGAACCACCTTTCACTGCGTTTACAGCTGCAAGTCTTTTTGGGTATGTCTCTATCAGCTTTGCACATCTAGAGAGTGAAATTTTTGCCCATTCTTCTTTGCAAAATAGCTCAAGCTCTGTCAGATTGGATGGAGAATGTCTGTGAACAGCAATTTTCAAGTCTTGCCACAGATTCTCAGTTGGATTTAGGTCTGGACTTTGACTGGGCCATTCTAACACATGAATATGCTTTGATCTAAACCATTCCATTGTAGCTCTGGCTGTATGTTTAGGGTCGTTGTCCTGCTGGAAGGTGAACCTCCGCCCCAGTCTCAAGTCTTTTACAGACGCTATCATGTTTTCTTCTAAGATTGCTCTGTATTTGGCTCCATCTATCTTTCCATCAACTATGACTAGCTTCCTTGTCCCTGCTGAAGAAAAGCGTCCCCACAACATAATGCTGCTACCACCATGTTTCACGGTGGGGATAGTGTGTTCAGGATGATGTGCAGTTTTAGTTTCCTGCCACACATAGCGTTTTGCTTTTAAGCCAAAACATTCAATTATGGTCTCATCTGACCAGAGCACCTTCTTCCACATGTTTGCTGTGTCCCCCACATGGCTTCTCGTAAACTGCAAATGGGACTTCTTATGGCTTGCTTTCTACTATGGCTTTCTTCTTTCCACTCTTCCATAAAGGCCAGATTTGTAGAGTGCACGACTAATAGTTGTCCTGTGGACAGATTCTTCCACCTGAGCTGTGGATCTCTGCAGCTCCTCCGGAGTTACCATGGGCCTCTTGGTTGCTTCACTGATTAAGAGCCACATGTTTACCAGGCCTAAATGAAGCAACATGCTTCAAACCTTTTTTGGAAGGTTTTTCCACAGGGGGGATAGAAAAATAGAAGTTTGATAATCCCTTTATTTGTCCTTTTTTGATTAGCCTTTTGAGTCATGTCCCTCTTCTTTCCTTAACCACTTGCTTACAGGGCACTTAACCCCCCCTCCTGCCCAGACCAATTTTCAGCTTTCAGCGCTGACGTACTTTGAATGACAATTGCGCGGTCATACAACACTGTACCCAAATGAAATTTTTATCATTTTTTTCCCCACAAATAGAGCTTTTTTGTGGTATTTAATCACAGCTGGGATTACTAAACAAACAAAAAAAATGGAAAATTTTGAAAAAAATAAATCACGTTTCATAGTTTGTTATAAAATTTTGCAAACAGGTAATTTTTCTCCTTCATTGATATGCGCTGTTGAGGCGGCACTGGTGGGCACCGATAGGCTGCACTGATGGGTATGGATAGGCACAGTTAAGGCGGCACTGATGGGCACAGTTAAGGCGGCACTGATGGGCACAGATAAGGCGGCACAGATGTGATGGGGCAGATAAGGCGGTACTGATGGGAACAGATAAGGCAGCACTGATGGACCCTGATGGGTGGCATGGATGGGTGGTACGGATGGGCACTGATAGGTAACACTGATAGGTGGCCACTGATGGGTGAAACTGATGGGCACTGGTAGGTGACACTGATGGGCACCTATAGGTGGCACTGATGTGCAGCACTGTTGTTGAGGCACTGATTGTGGGCACTGATGGGTGGCACTGTGGGCACTGATGGGTGGCGCTGGTACCTATTGCTAGGTGGCACTGGCAGGGGGTGCTAGGTTGCCAGCAGCAGCATGCAGAGGAACTAACTCCCCCCAGCTGTCTCCCATCCTGAACATATGTCTCACTATCTCACTAACAGCAGTGTACTTACTATATTATTTGCCTGAAATAAGCCGGGTGAAATGAAAAAAAAATACATATCCCTCTTAGCCCAATCTCCTGTCAGTCTATTGAGCCCTTCCCTGCTCTGTCAGCCCCACATTCCCAGCAAAGAGCTGGGGTGTTAACATAGAGCTCTGTACATATGCAGGCTGGGGAAACATTATTTCAGCAAGCTGCAAATGCCATAGTCATTGTTGGGAATCGGAGCTCCCCTGTGTGTCAGCGTGTCCTCCTCATTCTCTTTCCCATGTTGACTTTAGACAGCAGAGCAGAAAGTAGAGGAGTCCAGTGTGCTGAAGTGTGGAGAATGTGTGATCCTGTTTTCCATAGGCTAGTGAGTTTGGCTTCAACTTGTTAGTGTTGCTAAATCTGCTAGTACTTCTAACACTACCCTCCTTCCCAGACTGGCCATGCTGCTACCGGCTGTGCCTTCTGTGCTCTTTTATCCAGATTGGGGGCACTCTAATACAGAATGTGTGCCACTGGCCAGATCACCGGGTGAAAAGCCTAAAATAAAACTACTGCAGCCACCACATCTAATGATTGTTGACACCAGCATCTCCTCACAGGATGTGTCCTAACAGTATAATTCAGTCTTATCATTCTAATATGGCATATAAAGGGTTCCCAGAGTCTGTGTGTTTTGGGGGGGACATGGAGCTGAATCCAAAGTAACACCAACCCCAGGGTCCCCAGGCATACAGCTCACAGAGAGCACCATTCCCCCAAATGCTAGGGCCCATAATCGGTGGGCAAGAGGCTTGCGGTCCGTCACAATTGTTAAGCTGCAAAATATAACATCTTGGGTTTTATACCAGTCCTCAGTTCTTGCACACTAAAATATTGTAGATATTCTGAACAAGCACTAAAAGAAGTGGACCCTCCCTACTCTAAAAAACTTTAGCTCTTCTGAACCCCATTTCCACAATCTTTAATAAGTTTTTTTTTCCATTCCTGAGCTCTGTATCACTTGCTACTGAACCCTTGCACTGTAAATCTTTTTTACGCCATACTCAATAGTCAGCAAGTGAAAGCAATTTTTGCCGCTCACCGCACTTTATCCTCTAGAAGCTGGGCCCAACTTATGACCCTGCACACAAACCCACTGCTTTTATAAAATACCCCTGTTGCTGATTCTTATACTCTGTACATTATTTTTGCTCTTGACCCTTGCACTTTGTAATTTATCCAGTCCTGACTTTGCATTCTATAGGTAGGTATAATGATCAGGTGTGGTTATCAGACCAGACAGAAGATGATTGGTCATGCCCAATCCGGGGGGGTGCAATTTGGTATGTTCGCCCTGGGTGCTGGGTAACCTTGTCCCGGCACTGAAAGTCAGGTCTATTTTGTCTTAGAATTTACCTCTGCCGGGTTAGCCCCCCCATATCAAAATTTTTGAAAAAATCTTATGCAGTTTGTTAAATCTTTGTTAGATCAGGTTAGATCAACCGTTGTTTGCGTTAGATCTCACACAGAAGAAGCGATATTAACAGTTATTTGCTGGGGGGGGCTAACCCGTCATCAGCCCCCCCTTATCAAAAAATTGACCAAACAGTTAGCTATTTTGAAAGCAATTTGTTAGATCCGGTTTGATCAAGTGTTTTTAACGTTAGATCTCACATAATTAGAGACTTATTAAGTGTTTAATGAGGGGGGGCTGGCCCCCCCTTATCAAATTTTCGGCCCAAAAATCATTCAGGCTAATAGATATTCATTAGATCCGGTAAGATCAAGTGGTTTTAACGTTAGATCTCACATCATTTCAGAGATATTCCACATCAAAATAGAGATATTAGGTGGTACATATGGACGGGTTAGCCCCCCCTTATCAAATTTTCGGGCCAAAAATCATTCAGGCTAATAGATATTCGTTAGATCCGGTAAGATCAAGTGGTTTTAACGTTAGATCTCAAATCATTTCAGAGATATTTCACATCAAAATAGAGATATTAGGTGGTACATATGGACGGGTTAGCCCCCCCTTATCAAATTTTCGGCCCAAAAATCATTCAGGCTAATAGATATTCGTTAGATCCGGTAAGATCAAGTGGTTTTAACGTTAGATCTCACATCATTTCAGAGATATTCCACATCAAAATAGAGATATTAGGTGGTACATATGGACGGGTTAGCCCCCCCTTATCAAATTTTCGGGCCAAAAATCATTCAGGCTAATAGATATTCGTTAGATCCGGTAAGATCAAGTGGTTTTAACGTTAGATCTCAAATCATTTCAGAGATATTTCACATCAAAATAGAGATATTAGGTGGTACATATGGACGGGTTAGCCCCCCCCTTATCAAATTTTCGGCCCAAAAATCATTCAGGCTAATAGATATTCGTTAGATCCGGTAAGATCAAGTGGTTTTAACGTTAGATCTCACATCATTTCAGAGATATTCCACATCAAAATAGAGATATTAGGTGGTACATATGGACGGGTTAGCCCCCCCCTTATCAAATTTTCGGGCCAAAAATCATTCAGGCTAATAGATATTCGTTAGATCCGGTAAGATCAAGTGGTTTTAACGTTAGATCTCAACTCATTTCAGAGATATCCCACATCAAAATAGAGATATTAGGTGGTACATATGGACGGGTTAGCCCCCCTTATCAAATTTTCGGGCCAAAAATCATTCAGGCTAATAGATATTCATTAGATCCGGTAAGATCAAGTGGTTTTAACGTTAGATCTCACATCATTTCAGAGATATTCCACATCAAAATAGAGATATTAGGTGGTACATATGGACAGGTTAGCCCCCGCTTATCAAATTTTCGGCCCAAAAATCATTCAGGCTAATAGATATTCATTAGATCCGGTAAGATCAAGTGGTTTTAACGTTAGATCTCACATCATTTCAGAGATATTCCACATCAAAATAGAGATATTAGGTGGTACATATGGACGGGTTAGCCCCCCCTTATCAAATTTTCGGCCCAAAAATCATTCAGGCTAATAGATATTCGTTAGATCCGGTAAGATCAAGTGGTTTTAACGTTAGATCTCAACTCATTTCAGAGATATTCCACATCAAAATAGAGATATTAGGTGGTACATATGGACGGGTTAGCCCCCCCCTTATCAAATTTTCGGCCCAAAAATCATTCAGGCTAATAGATATTCGTTAGATCCGGTAAGATCAAGTGGTTTTAACGTTAGATCTCACATCATTTCAGAGATATTCCACATCAAAATAGAGATATTAGGTGGTACATATGGACGGGTTAGCCCCCCCTTATCAAATTTTCGGCCCAAAAATCATTCAGGCTAATAGATATTCGTTAGATCCGGTAAAATCAAGTGGTTTTAACGTTAGATCTCACATCATTTCAGAGATATTCATATGGACGGGTTAGCCCCCCTTATCAAATTTTCGGGCCAAAAATCATTCAGGCTAATAGATATTCGTTAGATCCGGTAAGATCAAGTGGTTTTAACGTTAGATCTCAACTCATTTCAGAGATATTCCACATCAAAATAGAGATATTAGGTGGTACATATGGACGGGTTAGCCCCCCTTATCAAATTTTCGGGCCAAAAATCATTCAGGCTAATAGATATTCATTAGATCCGGTAAGATCAAGTGGTTTTAACGTTAGATCTCACATCATTTCAGAGATATTCCACATCAAAATAGACATATTAGGTGGTACATATGGACGGGTTAGCCCAACCTTATCAAATTTTCGGCCCAAAAATCATTCAGGCTAATAGATATTCATTAGATCCGGTAAGATCAAGTGGTTTTAACGTTAGATCTCACATCATTTCAGAGATATTCCACATCAAAATAGAGATATTAGGTGGTACATATGGACGGGTTAGCCCTCCCTTATCAAATTTTCGGCCCAAAAATCATTCAGGCTAATAGATATTCGTTAGATCCGGTAAGATCAAGTGGTTTTAACGTTAGATCTCACATCATTTCAGAGATATTCCACATCAAAATAGAGATATTAGGTGGTACATATGGACGGGTTAGCCCCCCCTTATCAAATTTTCGGGCCAAAAATCATTCAGGCTAATAGATAATCGCTAGATCCGGTAAGATCAAGTGTTTTTAACGTTAGATCTCACATCATTTCAGAGATATTCCACATCAAAATAGAGATATTAGGTGGTACATATGGACGGGCCAAAAATCATTTTTTTCGGGCCAAAAATCATTCAGGCTAATAGATATTTGTTAGATCCGGTAAGATCAAGTGTTTTTAACGTTAGATCTCACATCATTTCAGAGATATTCCACATCAAAATAGAGATATTAGGTGGTACATATGGACGGGCTGGCCCCCCTTATATTCAGCGCAATCAAAATCACACCCAACTTTTGCTGCGGCGCAAAAACTTTTCCTCAGCTGCGGGGGCCCAACTTATGATCCTGCACACAGGCCCACTGCTTTCAGAAAATGCCCCTGACCTGAGCTCATCATTGCACATCCATTCCAGATGCTCGTATGTGACATCACATACATCCCATACATCACATACAAGCATGTGGGCTGGATGCGAGAGGTGAATCAGCTGGATGAGTGTGCCAGGACAAGTAGATGTGTCTCATCTCTGCTTCCTTTTACCACTCTGCATATCACACATATCATAGATGAGAAGAGGGTACATTGGTGGGAAAAATGAGCAGGAGGGGTTTAGATGTGGGACAGAAGAACAGGAGGGTACAGCCGTGGGGCAGATGTGCAGGGGGGGTTCAGTTTTGGTGTAGATGAGAAGGAGGTTCAGTGGTGGGACAGAAAAGCAGGGGGGGTAGAACAGTGGGGCAAATGTGAAAGGAGGTGTATTGGTGGGACAGATGAGCAGGAGGTTACAGTGGTGGGGCAGGAGAACAGGGGGAACATAGGTGGGGTAGAAGAGCAGGGGGTACAGAGGTGAAACAGATGTGCAGGAGGTACATTAGTAAGGCAGATGAAAAAGCGGGTTACAGTGGTAGGGCAGATGAGAAGGTGATTCAGTAGTAGACAGAAGAGCATGGGAATATGGCGGTGGAGAAAATGTGCAGAGAGGTACAGTGGTGGGGCAGATGAGAAAAATGGTACATTGATAGGGTAGATGAGCAGGGGGGTTACAGTGGTGGGGCAGAAGAGCAAGGGGGTACAGTGGTGGTGCAGATGTGCAGAAGGTGCAGTGGTGGGAGGGATGCGAAGGGGGTTCAGCAGTGGGACAGAAAAGCAGGGGGGTACAGTGATGGGGCAGATGAGCGGGGGGGGGTTTAGTGTTGGGCCAGATGAGAAGGGGGTTACAGTGGTGGGAAAATGAGCAGGAGGGGTTCAGTGTTGGGGCAGATGAGAAGGGGGTTTAGCGGTGGGACAGAAGAGCAGGGGGGTACAGCGGTGGGGCAGATGTGAAAGGAGGTGCATTGGTGGACAGATGAGCAGGGGGTTACAGTGGTTGGGCAGAAGAGCAGGGGGAACAGAGGTGGGGCAGATGTACAGGGGGGTACAGTGGCGGGGCAGAGGAGAAAGGAGGTACATTAGTGGTACAGATGAGCAGGGGGTTACAGCAGTGGGGCAGAAGAGCAGGGGGAACAGAGGTGAGACAGATGTGCAGGAGGTACAGTGATGGGGCAGAAGAGAAAGGGGATTACAGTGGTGGGGCAGATGAGAAAGGGGGTTACAGAGGTGGGGCAGATGAGAAAGGGGGTTACAGTGGTGGGGCAGATGAGAAAGGGGGTTACAGAGGTGGGGAAGATGAGCAGGGGGAACGGAGGTGGGACAGATGTGCGGGAGGTACAGTGATGGGGCAGAAGAGAAAGGGGGTTACAGTGGTGGGGCAGATGAGAAAGGGGGTTACAGAGGTGGGGAAGATGAGCAGGGGGAACAGAGGTGGGACAGATGTGCAGGAGGTACAGTGATGGGGCAGAAGAGAAAGGGGCTTACAGAGGTGGGGCAGATGAGAAAGGGGGTTACAGTGGTGGGGCAGATGAGAAAGGGGGTTAGAGAGGTGGGACAGATGAGCAGATAAGTTCAGTGTTAGGACAGATGAGAAGATGGTTCAGCAGTGAGACAGAAGAGCATGGGGGTACGGTGGTGGGGCAGATGTGCAGGGGGTTACAGTGGTGGAGCAGATGTGCAGGGGGTTACAGTGGTGGGGCAGTTGAGCAGGGGGGTACAGTGGTGGGGAAGATTTGCAGGTGATACAGTGATCTGAGGTGTGAAGGTGTATGAATTGGGGTTGATCTGAGGCGTGAGAGTGCAGGATGTTAATTTCTCACTATTAAATACTAAGGTACTAAATACCTATTCTGTAAATTTTTGCGTGGTTTATCTGTCTCCCAGAAGTGGATCAATTTAGGGCACAACCAAAATATGTGAAGTAGTGTTCCTCCATCCCCCTGGCATCTCCAACATTGGTCAGTAGTTGCAGGGTGAGGTACCACCTTGTTAACAGTTTATAGTTGGTCTCTTTAATTTTCGTACAAACCGATGATTTCAAAGAAAATCTGAGGACATGTTGTATCTGAGCAGATGTAAATGTACGCCCCAGCTTACTTTCCCATTTGTTCAAGAATGGTAAGTGTGGTTGTTCAGCCGGACAGTTCAAGAGGGCGTATGTTTTGGATAGAGCCTGTGGAAGGGAACCCTCTTTGGAACAGTATGCTTCAAAGGACGTCAGGGGACGATTAAATCCCTGTGGATTAGGCAAAGTATTGAGAAAGTGTTGTAATTGTAGCGCTGTCCACAAGGAAAGTTTGAAGGGCTCATTAGCACTACTGTGGAAGGCCATTGGCCTCCCGTTAGGAAGTGGGATGCCTGGACCCTACCTGTTTGGCTTAGGGTCCGAAACATTTGGGGTTCCAGACCAGGGAGGAACCACGGTTTTTCTATGATAGGGAGTAATGGGGAATCAGGGAAGAAAGCCGGTTCTGTGTGCTGACCTGGGAGTATATGCGGAGTGTCGTACCCATTATGGGGTGTGACTTCAGCACAGGCGGTAGTTGGTTATAGCACCACAGAGCCCCTGGCAGCAGAATGTCAGTCTGGGCCTGTTCCAGTTGTGCCCACAATTTAGAGCAGCGATGCCAAAATTTATTAAGTTTAAGCTACTGCCACAGGGGCCTAACTTCTCAAATAAAATAACGAACTGTTATGTATTTATCATAGATTAAATAAAACATCTCACTGATCAAACTGCAACAAGCTTTTATCCCTACTTACATTGCGATTATTACTGATTTCTGCCATGTGCATGCTAGGTTTAATGCAAAAATAACTTCATCTAACAATTATCTACTAACTTGGATGTTGTTATTGGCAAAGAATATGAAATCTCTGAAATGATGTGAGATCTAATGTTAAAACCACTTGATCTTACCGGATCTAACGAATATCTATTAGCCTGAATGATTTTTGGCCCGAAAATTTGATAAGGGGGGCTAACCCGTCCATATGTACCACCTAATATCTCTATTTTGATGTGGAATATCTCTGAAATGATGTGAGATCTAACGTTAAAAACACTTGATCTTACCGGATCTAACGAATATCTATTAGCCTGAATGATTTTTGGGCCGAAAATTTGATAAGGGGGGGCTAACCCGTCCATATGTACCACCTAATATCTCTATTTTGATGTGGAATATCTCTGAAATGATGTGAGATCTAACGTTAAAACCACTTGATCTTACCGGATCTAACGAATATCTATTAGCCTGAATGATTTTTGGGCCGAAAATTTGATAAGGGGGGGCTAACCCGTCCATATGTACCACCTAATATCTCTATTTTGATGTGGAATATCTCTGAAATGATGTGAGATCTAACGTTAAAACCACTTGATCTTACCGGATCTAACGAATATCTATTAGCCTGAATGTTTTTTGGCCCGAAAATTTGATAAGGGGGGGCTAACCCGTCCATATGTACCACCTAATATCTCTATTTTGATGTGGAATATCTCTGAAATGATGTGAGATCTAACGTTAAAAACACGATCTTACCGGATCTAACGAATATCTATTAGCCTGAATGATTTTTGGGCCGAAAATTTGATAAGGGGGGGCTAACCCATCCATATGTACCACCTAATATCTCTATTTTGATGTGGAATATCTCTGAAATGATGTGAGATCTAACGTTAAAACCACTTGATCTTACCGGATCTAACGAATATCTATTAGCCTGAATGATTTTTGGGCCGAAAATTTGATAAGGGGGGGCCAGCCCCCCCTCATTAATCACTTAATAAGTCTCTAATTATGTGAGATCTAACGTTAAAAACACTTGATCATACCGGATCTAACAAATTGCTTCCAAAATAGCTAACTGTTTGGTCAATTTTTTGATAAGGGGGGGCTGATGACGGGTTAGCCCCCCCAGCAAATAACTGTTAATATTGCTTCTTCTGTGTGAGATCTAACGCAAACAACGGTTGATCTAACCTGATCTAACAAAGATCTAACAAACTGCATAAGATTTTTTCAAAAATTTTGATATGGGGGGGCTAACCCGGCAGAGGTTAGAATTTTGTGACATCTCAGGCACACCAGGAAAGATCTGTTCTGCATTTTGTATTTAAGCCAGCAGATGGCATGGTCACACCTAAAAACTGCACCAAAGGTTGTTTCTGGGACCTCATTGCAGGCTTATATAGATATGGATTCCAGTTAACTGGGGCAGGAGACATTGGTACTGAGGCTTGACAAGAACTTCACCGAAAAGCAGAAATGAACTAAACAAGCATGCAATGGGAAGCAAGCTCACAGTATGTTTGCGTGACAACACAGTGTATTAGATTATGAGTCTTTGACCAGAACCTTTAGATACAGTATCTCACAAAAGTGAGTACACCACTCACATTTTTGTAAATATTTTATTATATATTTTCATGTGACAACACTGAGGAAATGACACTTTGCTACAATGTAAAGTATTGAGTGTACAGCTAGTACAACAGTGTAAATTTGCTGTCCCCTCAAAATAACTCACAGCCATTAATGTCTAAGCTGCTGGCAACAAAAGTGAGTACACCCCTAAGTGAAAAATGTCCAAATTGGGCCCAAAGTGTCAATATTTTGTATGGCCACCAATATTTTCCAGCACTGCCTTAACCCTCTTGGGCATGGAGTTCACCAGAGCGTCACAGGTTGCCAATGGAGTCCTCTTCCATTCCTCCATGACGACATCACAGAGCTGGTGGGTGTTGGAGACCTTGCGCTCCTCCACCTTTCATTCGACGATGCTCAATAGGGTTTAGGACTGGAGACATACTGTCAGGTCCCACACTTACCAGACAGGTGAGTCCGCTTGGGCAGAGGGTAGGCTCCCTTACGTATCCGATTCGGGGCCCCTGATAGAGTAAACAGGAAGCCCACGAATGCGGAGTGGTATGAGGGCCTGATGTTAGGATCCTGGAGCAGGATGGTCTTTCAAGCAACAGGTAGAACTTCAGGAATACTGGAACTGATGCTGAGCAGGAGTTTATCAGGCTGGTCACACACAGGCAGAGGTCGGCAACGGGCTGGCAGCAACGGTACAAAGGGAGCAGGCAGAAACGAGGTCGAACAAGCCGGGGTCGGGTTCAGGCAGCAATCAAGGAGGTCCAAAAGGCAAGCCGGGTCACAACGGGTCAAACTTCAGAGATACAGGAACACAGAGAGGATCACGGAACTAGACAGAGTTGTTGATCAGGCAGCACCGAACAGGGATAGAGGCAGACTCAAATAGGCTGATTGGCGCCAAAACGCCGCGCTCGTGCACGCGCCGATTCGCCAAAGCGCGCCCCCGACACCGGCGTGCACGCCAACACTACCGGGCGCGCCCGCGGTAACGCCCATAGGCGAACGCACGCACGCCCGGACGCCACCCTGCACGCCACGGCCGGTCAGACCAGACACGCCAGTGCCCCCAGGAACACGCGCCCCAGCAGGCACAGGAACGCGAGCACCAACACGCACCGGCGCCCAACCAGGTAACCTCTCTGACAGTGCCCCCTCCTCAAGGGCAGACTCCGGATGCCCAGCTGGGCCATCTTTGAGGCATGAGAAGTTTTAAAAGACTGTAGAAGTTCTCTGGCATGCAAGTTACTTTCTGGCTCCCACGAATTGTCTTCGGGCCCATAGCCCCTCCATTTTACAAGATATTGAACTTGATTGCGTCTTCTTCTGCAATCTAAAATTGCCTCCACCTCGAACTCCTCTTCGCCATTAACTAAGATAGGCTTGGGTGGGCCAATACTACGGCCAGAAAAAGAGTTGGGGGTGACCGGCTTCAAGAGGGACACGTGGAAGACTGGGTGTATCCTCAGGGTGTTAGGAAGGTCAAGTTCATATGCCACATCGTTAATTTTTCTTTTAACCAAGATAGGACCCAAGTATTTAGGGCCTAGTTTTCTGGAAGGACAGGCCAACTTAAGGTTAGCGGTAGATAACCAGACAGAATTGCCCGGTTCCAGAACAAGTTCTCCCCGTCTCTTCCTGTCCAAAATTCTTTTGTAATCTTCTTGAGCTTTGGTCATGGTATCCTGCAGTAATTTGTTATTGTTTGAGAAAAAGTCTCAAGGTTTCGGATACTGCAGGGACAGGGCACTCGGGAATAGACCCAGGCAAGAAGGATGGGTGGAAACCATAGTTGGCATAAAATGGTGACTGATTGGTAGCTGAGGGTAGTGAGTTGTTGTAAGAGAACTCCGCGATGGGAAGCAGGGAAGCCCAGTCATCCTGGGAGAATGCAGATAAACAGCGAAGGTATTGCTCTAAGGTCTGATTCGTCCTCTCGGTTTGTCCATTTGACTGGGGGTGATAGGCCAAAGAAAATGATAATTCGATTTCTAGGGCATCACAAAGGGCTTTCCAGAATCTGGAGGTAAATTGGACGCCTCTGTCGGAAACCATATTGGTTGGTACTCCATGCAGTCTGATGATCTCCTTGATAAAGATGGAAGCGGTTTCCATAGCCGAAGGGGTGCCCTTCATGGGGAGGAAGTGGGCCATTTTAGACAGCCTGTCTACCACAACAAAATGGAAGAAAAACCTTCTGATGGGGGGAGTTCAACAATAAAGTCCATTGAAATCATGGCCCACGGTCTCTCTGGGACTGGTAATGGTCTCAACAGACCCCATGCTCTTGCCCGGCTACTCTTGCTTCTGGCGCAAGTATTACAGGACTCGACGTATTCCTTGCAGTCCTTAGTAAGGTGAGGCCACCAAAAGGTGCGTTGGACAAGATCAATTGTCTTCCGTGTGCCGAAGTGACCGGCCAGTTTGTGATCATGGCACAAGTTTAACACCCGTACTTTTAGCTCCTCAGGGACCACAATTTTATTTTTGTACCAGAACAGCCCATCTTTGGTACAAGCTTCAGCAGGTGATGACATTCTCATAGAGGACCGTCTGATCTGAGAGATTAGATCCTCCTGTAAGATCAGGAAATTCCCAGAGGGGAGGATGGTGTCTGGAGACAGGGTCTTCTCTGAATCAAGAAACATTTGGGAAAGGGCGTCGGATTTGACATTCTTGGATCCGGGTCTGTAGATGATATGAAAAATAAATCGGGAAAAAAAAAGTGCCCATCTAGCCTGCCGGGGTTTCAGTCTCTTAGCTGTCCTTAGGTATTCTAAATTTTTATGGTCCGTGTAGACCAAAATGGGGTGAGCTGCACCCTCCAGGAGATAACGCCATTCCTCCAGAGCTGCCTTAATGGCTAGAAGTTCCCGATCTCCCACATCATAGTTCCTCTCAGAAGAGGAGAGTTTGCGTGAAAAGAATCCCACAGGGTACAGGAGTGCTTTGGCACCTTGTCTTTGTGAGAGCACGGCTCCAACCGCGACTTCGGAAGCATCCACTTCTAAGACGAAAGGCAAGGCAGGGTTGGGATGTTTGAGGATAGTGGCTGACGTAAACAGAGCTTTGAGTTTTTCAAAGGCCACTTGCACCTTAGGGGTCCAGCAGAACCGGATTCCCTGTTTGATGAGTTCCGTAATGGGAGTTATTATTGAAGAGAATCCTTTAATGAATTTCCTATAGAAATTGGCGAAGCCAATAAAACGCTGTACTCCTTTTTTGTCTATAGGTGCAGGCCAATCCAAGATAGCGGATACTTTTTGCGGATCCATTT
This sequence comes from Aquarana catesbeiana, assembly GCF_042186555.1. Classification (NCBI taxonomy): domain Eukaryota; kingdom Metazoa; phylum Chordata; class Amphibia; order Anura; family Ranidae; genus Aquarana; species Aquarana catesbeiana. Next base: position 562,271,257 of record NC_133326.1, on the reverse strand, counting down.
TGATACCGTCAGGGGAAATGACCAAGCCTAGGAACTGGATGGATTGGAGCTCAAACTCGCATTTTTCGAGTTTGGCATAAAGCCCATGTTGTCTAAGTCGGGTAAGTACGTTTCGCACGTGTTTGCGGTGTTCAGTCAGGGAAGCAGAGAAAACCAGGATATCGTCCAGATAAACGATGACATATAGATCCAGAAAGTCACGAAAGACATTGTTGACGAAGTGCTGGAATGTGGCTGGCGCGTTGCACAGACCAAAGGGCATGACGAGGTACTCGTAGTGCCCGAATCGAGTACGAAAAGCCATCTTCCATTCGTCCCCCTCTCTTATGCGGATCAAATTGTAGGCTCCGCGGAGGTCCAGCTTGGTGAAGACGGTAGCAGATCCTAATCTCTGGAATAATTCGGGCACCAGAGGTAGTGGGTATCTGTTCTTTATAGTAATTTTATTGAGTTCCCGGTAATCGATGCAGGGACGTAAGGAGTGATCCTTCTTCTCTACGAAAAAGATGCCTGCACCTGCTGGAGATGTGGAGGGACGAATGAATCCTTTAGGTTTTCGTCTATATAGACTTTCAAGGTGCCCACCTCCTGCTCAGTTAAGGGAAAAATTCTTCCGAAGGGAACTTCAGTTCCAGGTAAGAGTTCTATCGGGCAATCGTAGGGTCTATGTACTGGAAGAGTTTCTGCCCCCTTTTTGCTGAATACATCCAGGAAATCCCGGTAAGGTTCGGGAAGATTTTGATAAGACTTGGTTTCTGAATCTAGGCAAAGACATTGAGAGGATGTCATAGGGGTCCCCTGTAAACAGTGATGCTTGCAATATTCAGATAAAAACTGGATTTTGCCCGTGGACCAGTTGATACTGGGATTGTGAGCCTGTAGCCAAGGCATTCCTAAGATAATTGGGAAGAGGGGAGAGGAGATGACATCCAGGCGTAAAAGTTCCTGGTGTTCCGGGCCAATGGTGGCCAGTAGAGGAACAGTTTCCTGGGTAACAGGACCGGAGCTGAGGGTGGAACCGTCCGCTAAGAAAACTGCCAATCCCTGGGCCTTGGTTTGAGTAGGAATATGATGATCTTCAATGAAGGTCCGGTCAATGAATCCGTTACATGCTCCCGAATCAATGATGACCGGTACTGGGATGTTCCTTCCAGGTAACTGTAATATAACGAAAAGTGTTAAGTGGTTACCGGATCTGGGTAAAATAGGTGCACACAAAGAGGAGGACGGCAGGCACTTACGTCTCTTGTTGGGGCATGCCCTTGCAAAGTGTCCAGACTCTCCACAGTACAGGCACAGGTTGAGTGTGCGCCTACGTGTCTTCTCTTCTGGGGTCAAAGAGGGACGGAGCAGTCCCAGCTGCATGGGCTCAGGAGCTTCCTGGGTTGGAACAGACGGGACAGACGGAGCTTGGTTCGGGGCACTAGGAGCCCTGGGTAGCATCCAAGTGAGGCGTGGATGGCCAACGGACCTCTCAGAACGTCTCTCTCTGAGGCGGCGGTCAATTTGGATTGACAGGTTTATAAGCTCCTCTAGTGTCTGAGGTACCCCTACCCGTGCCAATTCGTCTTTAAGAGGGTCCGACAACCCCAGCCGGTATTGGTGACGCAAAGCCGCGTCATTCCACTCCGTATCAGAGCTCCAACGCCTAAACTCCACAGCGTAATCTTCGGCCGCTCTGCGGCCTTGTTGAAGGGAGTGCAAGGCGGCTTCTGCCGTGGCTGTTAGCTGGGGATCCTCGTATAACTGGGACATTGCTATGAAAAAGTCATTCAAGGAATCCAGAAATCTGGCCTTTTTCTCCAGCAGGTGGTGGGCCCAGGTCTGAGGCTCGCCCGACAAAAGAGATATGACGAACCCCACTTTGGTGGCCTCCAAGGAAAACGTACGGGGTTGTAAGGCAAAATAAAGTTCGCATGCGTTGCGGAACGCCCGGAACTTGCAACGTTCTCCGTAGAATTTTTCAGGTGTAGGCACCCTGGGCTCTGGTGGGAGCATTACTACAGAGGGCGCTGAGGCAGGATTAGCAGGTGCTGCTCCCGGAGGGGATGCTGAAAGGGCCTGGACCTGTCCTTCCAGTCTGGTATAGCCCTCCTGTAAGCTTTTGACGGCTTGGGTGAGGCCCGCTAGATGCCTGCAAAGTTCATCCATGGGGGAGGCCCCCTGCCCGGACTCAGTCATGGCTGCCTGATACTGTCAGGTCCCACACTTACCAGACAGGTGAGTCCGCTTGGGCAGAGGGTAGGCTCCCTTACGTATCCGATTCGGGGCCCCTGATAGAGTAAACAGGAAGCCCGCGAATGCGGAGTGGTATGAGGGCCTGATGTTAGGATCCTGGAGCAGGATGGTCTTTCAAGCAACAGGTAGAACTTCAGGAATACTGGAACTGATGCTGAGCAGGAGTTTATCAGGCTGGTCACACACAGGCAGAGGTCGGCAACGGGCTGGCAGCAACGGTACAAAGGGAGCAGGCAGAAACAAGGTCGAACAAGCTGGGGTCGGGTTCAGGCAGCAATCAAGGAGGTCCAAAAGGCAAGCCAGGTCACAACGGGTCAAACTTCAGAGATACAGGAACACAGAGAGGATCACGGAACTAGACACAGAGCTGTTGATCAGGCAGCACCGAACAGGGATAGAGGCAGACTCAAATAGGCTGATTGGCGCCAAAACGCCGCGCTCGTGCATGCGCCGATTCGCCAAAGCGCCCCGCGCCCCCGGGCGCGCCCCCGACACCGGCGTGCACACCAACACTACCGGGCGTGCCCGCGGTAACGCCCATAGGCGAACGCACGCACGCCCGGACGCCACCCTGCACGCCACGGCCGGTCAGACCAGACACGCCAGTGCCCCCAGGAACAAAATATTTTACAGCGCACACATACAAGAATGACATTTCCTGCAGGGCTAGTTAAAAACACCTGAACACCTGAACATATTCAAAAAATACGGGGGTTTGGTCACACTATATGGTCATATAGTGCTAAGCCCACTTACTGCGACAAAGTACCCCGAATTAGTGGGTCCTACACTAGTAATAGAATGGAAGATCCTTTGTCTCAACCATGGGAGCTGAACTCCTCTATGTGGGAGAACTGAAAGGGATACATCCTAATCACTGGTGGCCACTAAATAGGAGGTAATGAGGAGGGGTGCTCCAGCCCAAAAACCTGGTCAGGGCCTATTACAACATACAAGAACATATTTGGGGGGCACACCATACAATGCATTTAAATTCAAGATGGTGCTGCTATAAGACCTACAAACAGTACAAAATATTTTACAGCGCACACATACAAGAATGACATTTCCTGCAGGGCTAGTTGAAAACACCTGAACATATTCAAAAAATACGGGGGTTTGGTCACACTATATGGTCATATAGTGCTAAGCCCACTTACTGCGACAAAGTGCCCCCAGGAACACGCACCCCAGCACGCACAGGAACGCGAGCACCAACGCGCCCCGGCGCCCAACCAGGTAACCTCTCTGACACATACTTTGTGAGTCCATCACCTTTACCCTCAGCTTCTTTAGCAAGGCGGTGGTCGTCTTGGAGGTGAATTTGGGGTCGTTATCATGTAGGAATACTGCCTTGCGGCTCAGTCTCCGAAGGGAGGTGATGACGCTCTGCTTTAGTATGTCACAGTACATGTTGGCATTTATGGTTCCCTCAATGAACTGTAGCTCCCCAGCGCTGGCAGCACTCATGCACCCCCAGACCGTGACAATACCACCACCATGCTTGACTGTAGGCAAGACACACTTGTCTTTGTACTCCTCACCTGGTTGCCGCCACACACGCTTGACACCATCTGAACCAAATACGTTTATCTTGGTTTCCTCAGACCACAGGACATGGTTCCAGTAATCCATGTCCTTAGTCTACTTGTCTTCAGCAAACTGCAGGCTTTCTGAATCAAAAAGGTGTTTATTAGACACCTTAAACAATTTCCAATGTACATATAGTGCACTTGTAAATAGCTACATTTAAATATCATGGTTATCTTTGTGCCAACAAAATTGATATGCATAATATTCAAGGTCACAGTTCACCTAAGCATACTGATTGATACATTGCAGTTGGTGCTGAGCATCCTAAGCATGTCAAACTCCCCCTGTAAGGCATTGCAGAATTCTGGACATTACCAACTCCCTGGGGCTCAGTCCAGGTGTATCCAGCCACGGTGACCAATCTACCCGGACTCCCCCTGTGTTGATAAATCTACCTTTCCATAACCAGAGTATTCCCCGTGTGTGATATCCACGAGGTGACTGTGGGCGGTGAGATCGATTTCCATCCCATTTAAAATTAGTTTTCAAGCTTGAAACAGCTCCCTAGAAAATGAAATCCTGACCATCTCCTCAGGGATTACCTCTTCCAAAACTCCCAGTATACAGTAAATTGGGTCTAAAGGTACAGACATTTGAAACACTCGATTGAGTGTTCCAAGTACCGCACTCCAATAACGATGAAGCTTCGGGCATCGCCAGAGGAGATGGATTAGATCCCCATGGTGTTGCCTGCACCTACCACACAAGGGGTCTACCAGCCTACCCATTTTATGAAGTTTTTGTGGGATGTAATGTACCCTAAGTACAATATACAATTGGTAAACTTTTTGTGCAACATTCAACGAGCAAGTAGAAATAGATTGCAGTGCCTCCTCCCACTGGTCACCCTTGAGTGGCCCCAAGTCTCTCTCCCATAGGGATACTGCCTTAATAGGGTGCGCCCCTAAGTGGTGTGTCAGTAACATTTGACAATATTGTAATATAATCCCTTTAGTTTCAGTGCTGGACTGTAATAGGTTAAAAATGGAGTAGTAGACATAACCCAGTTATTTGCATCCCCCTGAGCGCCTACAGCATGCCTGAGCTGAAGGTAGGATTAAAGCATAGTGGGGGATAAATTAAACTTATTTTGTAGTTCAGGGAAGTACAGCAACTTGCCATTCCGAAATATGTGGGACAGCAGAGTCACGCCAAAGGTGCGCCACCTGGGCCCCTGTTGTAGCTTAGCCAGTTCAACATAGGAGAGGTTACCCCAAATTGGGCTGTATTCAGTGAACCCTAGCACCCCCTGCAAATGTTTGCCTTTGTTCCATATTTTTTTCATTAAAGTAAGAGTAGGCATCTGTTTATTAGATTTATGAAATACCTGTGCCTCCAGGCTCATCAGAACGGTTTCCGTTCCAGTGCCGATCAGCACGAGGAGCCCACTGGATCATGGGCCATAGAGCCAATCAGATGCTGCATTTGGGCTGCAAGATAGTACAGCCAAGGACTGGGCACTGCCAATCCTCCACTGTCTTTAGGGTACTTCAACTGCTCCAGTTTAATACTGGGGGGGGGGGGGGCAGCATTCCACAATAGGCGTCTAAAGAGGATATTAACCACTCTGAATATTTTCAAATGGATTACTACAGGTGAGTTGTGTAGTTGTTCCACCTCCCGATCCTCATCAAGCCCCATTAAGGCTGATTTGGACCAGTTTATGGTCAGGCAAGAGTAGTGCCCAAAGTTGGAAATCATGGCCTTTACTTCAGCCAGAGAGGTAGTGGTGTCCCCCAAGAAAAGCATCATATCGTCTGCATATAACATGATCTTCTCATGCAGACCACAAAACATGAACCCAGTAATCTGTGGGTTGGCTCTCACCAGGGCCGCTAATGGCTCTGTGGCGATAACAAAGAGCAGGGGGACAGCTGACACCCCTGCCCAGAGCAAACGCATGGGACATTCGATCTGACATTCTAATAGTCGCCTCTGGGGACGCATACAACAATCTGACCCAAGCTATGAATCGATCTCCAGAGCCAAACCTGGATAACACCGCCCACGAGTATCGCCAGCCAATACTATTGAACGCCTTGTTGGCGTCAAGGGACAAAAGAACCCTGTGTCCCCTATTATCCGCCTGCAATTGCATATTAACAAAGAGTCGCCTAAGGTTAGTGGCTGTGCATTTTTGTGGCATAAAGCTGGCCTGGTCTGGATGTATGATGAAGGATATGATCCCGTTGACCCGAAGTGCCAAGTCCTTAGCCAGGATCTAAACATCGCTCTGAAGGAGAGGATTGGGCCCATAGGAACCCGGGTCAACTGGATCCTTCCCAGGTTTAAGTAATAATATCACATTTGTTCTGGTCATTGAAGATGGAAGACGACCCTTGTTTGCAGGCTTTCTTGTGCATCATCTTTAGAAGACCAATTTGATGCAGTGTGCCGCGTATGGTCTGAGTACTGACAGGCTGACCCCCCACCCCTTCAACCTCTGCAGCAATGCTGGCAGCACTCATACGTCTATTTCCCAAAGACAACCTCTGGATATGATGCTGAGCCAATGCACTCAACTTCTTTGGTCGACCATGGCAAGGCCTGTTCTGAATGAAACCTGTCCTGTTAAACCGCTGTATGGTCTTGGGCAATGTGCTGCAGCTCCGTTTCAGGGTCTTGGCAATCTTCTTATAGCCTAGGCCATCTTTATGTAGAGCAACAATTCTTTTTTTCAGATCGTCAGACAGTTCTTTGCCATAAGGTGCCATGTTGAACTTCCAGTGACCAGTATGAGAGAGTAAGAGCAATAACACCAAATTTATCACACCTGCTCCCCATTCACACCTGAGACCTTGTAACTAACGAGTCACATGACACCAGAGAAGGGAAATGGCTAATTGGGCCCAATTTGGACATTTTCACTTAGGGGTGTACTCAGTTTTGTTGCCAGCACTTTAGACATTAATGGCTGTGTTGAGTTATTTTGAGGGGACAGCACATTTACACTGTTATACAAGCTGTACACTCACTACTTTACATTGTAGCAAAGTGTCAATTCTTCAGTGTTGTCACATGAAAAGAGATAATAAAAAAATTACAAAAATGTGAGGGGTGTACTTACTTTTGTGAGATACTGTAGCTGTCGTCTAATGGCTGGTGCTCCACCTGGATCCACAGTGACTTATTTTATGTTTGGATTAAAGTGTAACTCCACCCAAAACTTTAGTTTTAGAGTGGGGGAGATTTAAAACCTCTGTTAATTTGCTTTTGCTTTGTATCCCCAGTAGGGAAAGTCCTTTGCACTTCCTGCCCCTAGAAATACAACAGGAAGAAAGTAATTTCTTTTCTAAATGATGGTTCATCTCCTCTAACATATGTCCTTTCTTTGAAGATTTTTCCACTACTCCTGACCTGGTGTTTTCCCCTCAACTTCTCTCATGGTGACAATTCTGCTCAGAACAAATTGTGAATTTGGATTTCCCCAAGAGAGACACAAACATTGATAAAACCTGCCAGGTGTTAGTTTCCCTGCAATATCCAAAACCAAAAAGGGATTTTTCTTGGGGTAAGGTTCGGGACACAAGCATGTTCTTAAATGACTGGGTTATATGTTACTGCCTTTAGGTGACTGGACACTGGCAAACAGAACTGTAAGCACCCCCATATGACCGATCCATCTGACCATTGCCCTCAGGTTTTTAGCAAGCAATAATGATAAACAGAGGAAAGGAGGGAGATCCTGTACTGTACTTTAAGAAATTGATTTTACGGTACGTTAAAAATACCTTTTTTTTCTTTTGATCATACAGGACACAGGCATATTCTTAGGCTTTGCGGATTTATGTACTTCTTTTTGAAATACTTAATAAAAATGATTGAAAATGAAAAAGATTGGTGGGCAGCACTGTAAACACGCCCACAAACAAAAGTATAGGACCTTAACTAGACAGCTGCTTGCAGCACCTTAGAGCTGAAGTCGGCATCAGCAGATGCTTGAACATCCACTTGGTATAACTTAGCTAACGTGTGAACAGAGGACCTTGTGGCAGCACTACAAATCTGCAAAACAGATGCTTGATGCTGAAACACCTAGTGGAATGGGCCTTAACAGGAAAGGGAGGAACCTTATCATGTAGGGAATCGGCTTGAAGAACGACCTGACAAATTCACCTAGCAATATAGAAACAAGAAGCATTAGCCGTGAAGAAGAATAAAGTGAAAATCCAGAAGTTTAAAGGAGTCTGTAGCTGGAAGGTAAACTGGAAGGTAAACTCGTACAGCATGAACCACATCCAATTAGTGAAGTGAGACCTCTCTAGGGTGCTTAGGAGCAAGACAGAAAGATGGCACGATAAAATCTTGGTTCAGGTGAAAGCAGAAGACCACCTTAGGAAGAAAAGAAGCCTTCGGTCTCAGGACAACCTTATTCTTATGCAACACCAGGAAAGGGCAAATCTCTCCAACTCTGATACTTACTAAGTGAAAATGATGGTGACAAGAAAAACACTTTGCATGCGAGTTCAGCTGAGGGAAATATCACATATAGGGCTCTTAAAAAGCTTCTCTTTGAACCGAAGTACCAGTTTGAGATTCAACAGGGAGTATCTAGGAGGAGCTAAATTAAGCAACTACCTGTAATACATCATTCACATGGGAGTGACAGGTTAAAGGATGCTGGAAGAGGGCAGCCAAGGCTGAAATATGTCCCATGAGGGTACTCGGGGTCAGATGCTGATCCACCATGCACAGTAAGCATTCCAGGTTCAGTAGTATATTTTGTGAGAGTTCAAATTAATTGCATGTAGAAGTCTCAGGATAACTGAATTCAGTAGGCCTCTGTCCCTCAGGACCTGTGCTTCAGGAGCTAGGCCATCATAGCCAGTTACCAGGAAGCAGCCTGGAGACAGAAGGTGTATGCCATCCGAAAGGGGCCAAGGGGAGTCTGCTAGAAGCCTGAGTATGTGAGGAAAAAAACCCTCCTGGACCAGTTTGGTGCCAAAAAAATCACTGGAGTGCCCTCCAAGTCGATCCTGCGGAGCAATCATGAAAGGAGTTTCCATGGAGGAAACTCATAGATTAGGCTAAACCTATCTCACAGAGGCACCAGAGAGTCTACTGGGAAAGCTTGAGGATCACTGCACCTGACAATAAATCTGTTCGTTTGTTGTTGAACCCTGATGCTAACAGGTCCACATCCAGGGACTCCCGGCTGCTACACAGGTCCTGAACAACCTCTGGATGAAAGGACCACTATCCTTGATCCAAAAGCTGACTGATAAGGATGTTGGCCTGCCAATTTTCCACAACTGGAATGTGTACTATGGACAGGACTTGAACGTGGCACTCTGCCCAGGTCAGAATACCTTCCACTTCCTTTTTGACTTCTCAACCTCTTGTGCTTCCTTATTGGTTGATGTACGCAATGGCTGTGGCATTGTCTGACTGAATCTGCATCTATAGTCCCTGAAGCCGAGCTGTCCAGTGTTGGAGGGACAGCCAGATGGCTCTGAGCTCCAAAATGTTTGTTGGAAGTTTGGATTCCTCTGCTAACCAGGTTCCCTGAACCATGGACATTCAGAGGACTCTTTTTCCATCCAGACAGACTAGCATCTGTACTGAGATTCTCCCAAGTCATTCAGGGAATGTCTGTTTGTCCCGCGCAGACAGGATGCTGACTTGCAATGGGCTAGAGTGGAAACAAGCCTGAGGTTCTGCCTCACATGAGGCTACCATTAGACCTCATGAAAAAGCGTACTGAAGGGTGAACTTTGGATAGAAGAAACTGAGATAAAGAGTATAGGGTCCTGGTGTTTTCCCAGGGAAAAAGGGCCTGGGACGTGTCCAGGATCAGTCTCAAGTATTCCAGACTGTAATATGGATCCAGTGCAGACTTCTGAGGATTGAGGATCCACCTAAAATTCTGCAGAATCTGCCCAGTACATTGCATGTTGGCATTCAAAGGATACCAACAAAAAACTGAGGATAACTGTCAGTTGAAAGTGTTATATTGGGGTCCTAAGAGTTTTGTTGCCAGTATTCAATCACCTGAAGATAGCAACATAAAGCCCAATTGTCTAGGAATATGCCCGTGTCCTGTATTGTACAATCAAGAAATGAAAAGTTTTACATCAAATGTGCTTCTGGTGAACATGCTTTGAAAGCTTCATTCCCTTTCTTCCAAAGTAAATTAAATTATCAGCTTTCAGTTGCAAAGGGATTTTACTGTCCTAGAATTAATGTTTCAAAGACCAGTAGAGTCTGTTTCCACAACCCACCATGACTCAACTGTCGTATGTGATGCACTAAATTGTCTCACTGTTTTGCTTTATTGCCCTTTTCTGCTGACCAGGTAAGGACTGGAATGAGAGGAGGGGTGGAGGGAGGGGTGCATTTGTCTGCTGGGGCAGCAATAGTAATATATGCTTGGCTGTTAGTCCTGAATGGAAATACTTCACCATTTAGAAACTGATCAAAGCAGCACCCACAGTCAGTGATTCCTGGTGGGCATTCTATAGTTACCTTTTACCTGTTCAAACCCTAGGTTCTAAAGACTTAAGGTGATTAACTTGAATGCATTCCAAGTATTAAAAACCTTTTAGTGCCCGCGTAGCGGTACCCCCATGGGGGCTGCTGATAGACCCTATACTCCACTGGCTACCCCAACTCTGCAGATCCTCTCTTACCTCTGACACCTTGGGTTCCATCCTGCAATGTGGCGTTAGCAATAAGAAACTCACACGATATCACTGAACCACTCAGAAAGATTTAAGTAATGGAACACAATGAAAAGCATCAATGAACACAAGTTATGATTGACAACAGTTATCACTTATGGCACATATACAGAACATATAACCTTATAATCACCTGAAGGGGGTATATGTGAACAGGTGCACAGAAGGATAGGTACTCACTATCTTCAAGACATATATTAAATACCTTCCCACTGAGGCCTCAACACACAGACCAAAATGCAGTATATAATCTTTACATTCAGTAACAGTGTAAAATTAAGCATATACACTAATGGCTCCCCCTAGGAAATAATTCAGAGATCAATTTGTGAGTAGAGCAGCAATGCTTAGTAAAAGAAGAAGATGGTGAGAGTTCTTTAAACTCCAGATGTCTTCAGCTAGCCTGATGGTTAAACTGCAGTATATTGTTGTAATTTGTAATCCACATAGACAAAAGGAAAGAAATGAATGTAGAACAAAAGGTGTGCTGATGATTGATTAACTGAAGAACTTGTAGATTCCTCTTTACATGTGAGTGCAATACAGTACTGACCTTACAGCGCAGGGGAGAAAGACAAGGCCCCAAGTCCAGCTGTATGATGCCTGTGAAGAAGTAGATTCACCTCCGTGGAAGTACAAGTCCAACCAGCAGTCTGTAAAAGAACTCACTCAGCAATACTGTAATCTCTACTGGAATGGGCAGATGCCCTCTCACCACAATAGACTCCAATGGCTGTGAGGCTCCTTCCGGAATCCCCTCCTGGTGTCTCCGCCTGGTGAAAATGGCGCCACCATGCCGTGCTGCAACTCCCAATGGACTGAAGTGCAGGTGGCTTCCAGTTGCTCTGAAGCGCAGGCTGGTCCGCTTGCTATAAAAGCAGGGCTGTCCTCCAAGATCCCTCAGAGGCGGGTGATCCGGCTCTCCACTGTATAGACCACAGTCTCTCACTCCTGGTCACACACAGACCTCCTGCTGGCAGGTGTTGAATGGCATCCAGAGAGGCTGAAAAACAGGCCACGCCTCTCCTTTTATCACTCCTCCCAGCAGGCAGTTCTGCATGCTTTGCATTGTCTGTCCTGTAGTCCAGGGCTGATCCAGCTAACAGAGTCACTTCCTCCTCCAGACTACATCTCCCACAATGCTTTTCTGCATTATTCTCAAAGAGTAAGGAAAAATCCTAATAGAGTCCAGTAGACACTAGGAGGAGCCAAACTCATTTGCAAACAACAACGAACTGTTCAACTATAATGACTATAGTAGCAAACCCCTCCAATACTTGAGTCATGTATCAATCCAGCTCTGTGCTCGTCTGCCTGTCTTTTCTGCTCTCTCTGCTTTCTCACAGGCTTGGCTGAGAGCAGTGGGAGCTATCGGCTCCTGCCACTGTCAGTCAAATCCAGTGAGCATAGAGCTGGGGGCAGGGCCAAGCATGGGTAGCCAGCATGCACGGAATCCAGAAAGAAGGACACTGCAGCTTCAGATACCCACACTGGAGATGGTCACGCTGTGCAGGAACTTCACAAAGAAAGAAAACAATGCTGCACAAATAGAAAACTGGGCATAGTTTACAGCATACCTTTGTTTCATTGCATGAGGCAAGATTATTCTAGGGTTATTTTTATCATAAAAGTCATATTTAGGCCGGAACTCTGCTTTAAGCAGTGGCACCTTGAAGGTCTTCTCTATATCAGACTCCTAGTGGATGTCAACAACAAGCAACCACTTTCTTTCAATGTGGCCCTAGAGAAATTTCCTTCTTTATCCAATAAACAATTTCTCTTTTTACAAATGAAATCATACATTGCCTCAGTTTTTTCAGAAGGATTGGGGAAATTCTTTGGATACCCTTCTGGGATATCCTAACCCAGGTAAAAAAGCAATTTCCATTCTATACATTTTTTTTCAGACATCCAAAGGACTGTTCCTCTTCAATGGCTGGTCATAACAAAAGAACCAGGAATTTCCCCATGCTTTCAGTTGATGCCCTTTAAAAATTGCTGCGTTTGTCTTGGGGCGCAATCAAAGCCACAATGCACCATGAAATGATGCTTCAACTTTTCCATCTTACTCCTACTGTGTATATCTCTGCATCATTCCTACCTTTTGGGCCTAAGCACTTTTCTTGCTGCTTGAAATCAGGACAATTAGATGTGGACCTGTTCAATGCTTTTTGGTCATGCCCCATGATTAAGGCCTGGTTCACACCTATGCATTTTTAGTGCATTTTGCAGATTTGCACTACAGTCCATTTAACATGGTTTCCTATGGAACATGTTTTGTGGTGCCAATTTGCAAAATGCAAAAAGCACAAAAAATGCATAGGTGTGAACCAGGCCTAAATGTTTTTGGAATTCCATAGTGCATTATACCACATACCTGGTAAACTACTTACCTCTAACTCCTGAATGGCTCTTTTTGGCCTAATTAATTTACCGGGCATTAAAATATCAGGGGCTGCAAACAACTGCTTACTATCATATCCCTTGTGGCACTGAAGACTATTTTACATGTGTGGATCTACCCAGAACTCCCTACTATTTCTTTATAGCTAAATTATCTTACGTTTTTCGCATAGTATGGGTGGAGTCCTCCCTGAATAAAGAGTTACAGATTTAAAATTTCTTCAACATTTGGAAATCTTTCATTCAAACCTTCCCGTAGAAACTCAACAAGCTATAATGCAATTCTTTCAAAAAAACTCAATGGTATCTACTCAGAATCATAGCCAATGATCACTCCAGTTAACATTTCATGCCTCTCTTAAACTTAATTGCACGTCTTAATCTAAAAATTGAGGCCTCCCTCTCTTCCCTTTGCGTGCTACTTACTAGTCCGACAGACATCCATTCAAATATTTTTTTAATGTACGCCACAAGTCCATCCTATGTGTGTGATTATATGTCAGTATTACATTGTATATCCCTGTGTGTTGCGGTCATTCAGGTGCTTATCTAATAGTTTTTTTTAAAGTATCGATGCCCCCACCCCCACCCCCCCCACCCCCCCCTCCTGAAAACAACTTCTGTGGAAGGGAATTCCACATCCACAGTAAAGAAAGCTCTACGTAGTTTAAGGTTAAACCTCTTTTCTTCTAATTTTAATGAGTGGCCACGTTTCTTATTAAACTCCCTTCCGCAAAAAAGTTTTATCCCTATTGTGGGGTTACCAGTATGGTATATGTAAATTGAAATCATATCCCCTCTCAAGCGTCTCTTCTCCAGAGCGAATAAGTTCAGTGCTTGCAACCTTTCTTCATAACTAATATCCTCCAGACCCTTTATTAGCTTTGTTGCCCTTCTTTGTACTCGCTCCATTTCCAGAACATCCTTCCTGAGGACTGGTGCCCAGAACTGGACAGCATACTCCAGGTGAGGCCGGACCAAAGTCTTGTAGAATGGGAGAATTATTGCTTTATCCCTGGATTTGATCCCCTTTTTAATGCATGCCAATATTCTGTTTGCTTTGTTAGCAGCAGCTTGGCATTGCATGCCATTGCTGAGCCTATCATCTACTAGGACCCCCTAGCCCTTTTCCATCCTAGATTTCCCCAGAGGTTCACCCCCTAGTGAGTAGATTGCATTCATATTTTTGCCACCCAAATGCATTATTTTACATTTTTTTACATTGAACCTCATTTGCCATGTAGTTGCCCACCCCATTAATTTGTTCAGATCTTCTTGCAAGGTTTCCAGATCCTGCAGAGAAGTTATTGCCCTGCTTAGCTTAGTGTTGTCCACATATACAGGGATTTAACTGTTTACCCCATCCTCCAGGTCATTTATGAACAAATTAAACAGGATTAGTCCCAGCACAGAACCCTGGGGAACCCCACTTCCCACCCCTGACCATCCCGAGTATTCCCATTTATCACCACCCTCTGAACTCGCCCTTGTAGCCAGTTTTCAATCCATGTACTCACCCTCTGGTCCATGCCAACTGACCTTTTTTGTACAGTAAATGTTTATGGGAAAGTGTCAAATGCATTTGCAAAATCCAGATAGAGTTAATAGATTGGTTTGGCTAGAACGATTCTTCTTGAATCCATGCTGATTACTGCTAATGATACCTTTTTTATTACTAAAATCTTGTATATAGTCCCTTATCATCCCCTCCAAGAGCTTGCTTACTATTGATGTTAGGCTAACTAATCTGTAATTCCCAGGGATGTATTTTGGCCCTTTTTTAAACAATTGGTCAACCTTCGCAAAAGCAACAGCAGCTACCTCAGTACCCCCCCCCCCATAGTATTTACCTGAGCCCCATCTTGATCTGGCAATGTGCACAAGAAACTCTGCTCTCCAGGGACTCTCCCTCCGCATTGGCGGAGACAGCAGCGAGCGTCATTGGCTCCTGCTGCTGTCAATCACAGCCAGTGAGCCAATGAGAGAGAGGGGGCATGGTCGAGCCACAGCTCTGTGTGTGAATGGGCACACAGCGCAATGGCTCGGGAGCGAGCCTGCTCGGGTGCAGGAGGGAGGAGCGCCGGTGGGGACCCTAGAAGAGGATTGGGGCTGCCCCTTAACACCAACTCTAAGCTTCTTTTTAAGTGGCCTTTAATACCTGGGAGGCGGTGACTTCTCTGCCATGGGGTCGCTGTGATTGGCTTGCATGTGGCCAAATGATCAGGAGCCCGTCCAGCTGGCTTCTGATCAGAAAATGTGACCAAGAGTTGTCGGTGACAGCTCGGTCAGTGTGTTGGGAGCATGAACTGACCATGCTCTCAGCACAAAACTTTAGGCTACTGTGGAAACGTGTGGTGGCTGGGCGTTAATGCGTTAGAGTTAAATCTTGCTGCTCTCTATCTCTACCTTCTGTTCATGTCCCAAATTCAGCTAGGGATTTTGCAGCTGTAGTGGCAACTCTGCACATGCTCAGTTTTCAGTCATTCTCTATACTGAGCATTTCCTCCTTATCTGAGCAGCCCATGTGACTATAAATTTACACATGGGGGTGTATACACAGTGGTAAATGACAGCTCATTCCCTTTCTCCTCCTCCATGCCCAGTAACCAGCTAAACACAACAGGGGGCGGGATATTAAATGTAGGTTAATCAAGGCTTCACCTCCCTCTTATTCTAAGACACAGCCTGTGACTGGCAGAAATCCACCCACACCATGTTACTGCCAAAAAATAAAAAATTTCAAATATATATTTGCATAACTATTTAAAAAAGTTTATTCATATTAAATATTTATTCTTACTCAGTATTCCAAATTCTGTTTTTTTTAACATGTGACCAGTAGCGGATGACTAGAAGCTCTTCCTGCTTATGTTTCCCTGCAGACTGGGAAAGAGCTGGGTCATGTGACAGCTTTATAATCGATAAGGAAAAGGGTACTTATATGTTTAGTTTTTTTAAATAACTACAGTGGCATCACCACATACAGAAATAGAAGGGACAATGTAAATTAAACAGTGTGTGTTCAGTATCACTTTACAGACCACTTTTCTTCCTGCCACATATATGCATTATGTGGTAGAGAATAAATCAATAAATTAGGCCAGCAGCTATTTGCATACAAATTTATTACTTCAGACAAACCCAACCTAATACAGAAAAACAGCAACTGTTTTTGTGAAAAATGATTTAGGACCCCATTCATAAAACAGAATCACCTTACTTCAGTCATACCATTGTGTGCATTACACATTGATACCTGCCAGTTGATTTTTTGCTGTCTGTGTCCCTTGGTGGAGAATTCCTTTTACTTCTTGTGCAGCAGACCCAACAGCAAGTGCATACCAATTTCTACAGAATGTGAGGATTTCCCTCTAAAGCTGGCCATATACAGTAGGATTTCGTATGTTCAGTCCCTGCTGTAGCCTCCCAACTTGTGACTTGCTACAAAAGTTACAATGTTGAAGTCTGATTACTAAGAGCAATCAGGCTGAGGAAATGTTTCCTCCTAACCCACTTATATTCACCTTTCCCATGCTCCCCTGCTACTTTGTTCATAATTTGACACCTCATAAAATACTTGGTACTTCCAGGTATGAGGGGGTATGTGATTTCCTGCCATAATGTGGTGCTCAAACCTGGCCAGTCTTAAAATGGTTTCAAGTGAGTGAGCATGTGACGTCATCGACCCTATACAAGCTTGTAGGTGGGTTGCAGCGGCAATAATTCACACAGTCAGGTGCAATATAAAACTTGTATTAAAGTAAGGCATCATCAGTTCACAAAAAACCCGGTAGGAAAGCTACTCAGTCGGGCACACTCACAGTTTCCAATAACGTTAAGAAGTAGGTTCCAGCCAAACCCACAGTGTCTGTTGAGAGGGAAAAGAATGCGGCCTGGCTGTCTCGTGCCCAATCCAGATATCCAGAGAGATGTGACCCTACACTTTCCCTCCACGTCAGGAAGGTTTCTAGTACCACCAAGTACCCGGCCGCCTAGTGGTAGAAGAGAAAAGTGCAACAGGGCCAAACTTAGGGAGAAATCAATAGATCTCTAACAATCAACCAGGATAACTACTCCTAGCAAGTAAGTTTGTCAGGAGCAACCCTGCCTAAACTCCAGGGTGCTACATCCTCTCCCAGCCCACAAAACTACATCTCTGAGTTTGCAGAATAATCATTTATTTTTAAGCTCTTAAGCCTGAGAGCAAGCGTCCTGGCAAAAACTGGGATGGGTGGGAAAAACCGTATATATATATATATATATATATATATATATATATATATATATAAAATATATAATATAACAGTATAGAAATATGAAAATATGGGTGGCATACCACTTGAATAAACATAGATGTCAATAGTTATATATATTATTATTATTATTATACAGGATTTATATAGCTCCAACAGTTTACGTAGCACTTTACAACTTGAGGGTAGACAGTACAAATACAATACACTTAAATACAGTAGGAATCAAAAGGCCCTACTCCTTAGAGCTTACAATCTAAGAGGGAAGGTCAAGAGATACAAGAGGTAATAACTGTGGGTGATGTGCTGATTGACAAGATAAATGTACAGTTGTTAGGTGGGGGGCAGATAGGCTTCTCTGAAGAGATGAGTTTTCAGGGATCATCTGAAAGTGGATAAAGTAGGAGAAAATCGGACGGATTGGAGTAGAGCATTCCAGAGGATGGGAGAGGCTCTGGAGAAGTCCTGAAGGCGAGCATGGGATGAGGAGACAAGGGAGTTTGAGAGCAGGAGGTCTTGGGAGGAGCGAAGAGAACGATTATGTTGGTATTTTGAGACTAGGTTAGAGATGTAGCTGGGGGCCAGGTTGTGGATGGCTTTGTAAGTTATAGTTAGTATCTTGTATTTAATTCGGTAACTGAGTGGCAGCCAATGGAGGGATTGGCAGAGGGGTATAGCAGACGCTGAGCGGTTTGTGAGGTGGATGAGCCTGGCAGCAGCGTTCATGATGGACTGAAGTGGGGATAGCCTATTTAGAGGTAAGCCAATGAAGAATGGAGTTGCAGTATTTGAGGCAGGAGATGACCAGGGAGTGGATTAGAAGCTTTGTGGTGACATTGGTTAGGAAGGGGCGTATCTTGGAGATGTTGCGGAGATTGAGGCGGCAAATTTTGGATAGTGATAGAATGTGGGGTCAAAAGGTTAATTCAGAGTCCAGGATTACACCCAGGACCTTGGCGTGGGGAGATGGGTTGATAGTTGAGCCGTTGATATTGACAGAGAAATCGGGGAAGTGGCACCTGAGGGAGGGAATATCATGAGCTCAGTTTTGGATAGGTTGAGTTTGAGGTAATGATGTGACATCCAGGCTGATATGTCTGCTAGTAAGTTGGTAATGCGTGAGGAGACAGATGGAGAGAGCTGAGGGGTGGAGGGATAGATTTGGGTGTCATCAGCGTAGAGATGATATTTAAAGCCGTGGAAGGCAATCAACTGACCCAGGGAGGTGGTTTAGATTGAGAAAAGGAGAGGTCCAAGAACAGAACCTTGGGGGACCCCAATGGAGAAAGGAAGAGGAGAGGAGGAAGTAGAGTTGTAAGTGACACTGAAAGAGCGGTGGGATAGGTAGGATGAGAACCAGCGAAGAGTACAGTCACGGAGACCAAAGGAGTGGAGTTTATTGAGGAGGAGGGGGTGGTCCACTGTGTCAAAGGCAGCAGAGAGATCCAGGAGAAGTAGTACAGAATAGTGTCCACTGGTTTTAGCTGTTAGTGGGTCATTTGAGAGTTTAAGGAGAGCAGTTTCCGTGGAGTGTTGAGGGCGAAATCCAGACTGAAGGGGATCAAGAAGTTTATTCATGGTCAGATGGTCGCTTAGTCGGTTGTAGACCAGTCGTTCAAGAAGTTTGGAGGAGAAGGCGAGTAAGGAGATGGAACGTAGGTTGTTGAGATTGGTGGGGTTCAGTGAGGGCTGTTTAAGTATGGGGGTGACTAGCGCATGTTTTAGAGAGTTTGGGAAGATGCCACAAGAGAGGAAGAGGTTAAAAAAGTGAGTTAGAGAGTGTAGAATCGAGTCAGAGGGTGAGCGTAGCATTTGCGAGGGAGCAGGATCCAGGGGGCAGGTGGTTAGATGAGCGTTAGATAAAAGTTTAGCAACCTCAGTAATAGTAGCAGGGTTGAATGAGGGAAGTAATGATTGTATCTGTGGACATGGGGTGTTGCATGGGGGAGGTTTTTGCGCATTGGCGATCTCCTCATGAATTGTATCAATCTTAGTTTTGAAGTGATTGGCGATCCCCTGGGCAGTGAGTGAGTTGGTGGGTGGAGGCAGTGGAGGACAGAGTAGAGTGTTAAAGGTAGAGAAGAGTTGACGTGGACTGGATGAGAAGGTGTTAATGAGTGTGATAAAGTAGGTCTGTTTGGCAGTGTGAAGGCAGGAATAGCATTTTAGGAGGGCAGATTTATATTGTGTGAAGTCTTCCTGGATCTTAGTCTTATGCCACAGGCGCTCAAGAGCGCGGCTATGTTTTCTGAGACTTCTGGTGTCATCTGTTTGCCAGGGTTGTAGCAGTCGGGGCCTAATTCTGCGTGTAGTGAGGGGGGGCAAGCTTGTCTAGGGAGGAAGACAGTGAGCTGTTGTAGATGAAAGTGGCTAGCTTGGGGCAGGATAGAGGTGAGATTTTGTCATAGAGGTGATCAGTAGCAGAGTAGAGAAGAGAAGGGTTGAGGTGGCGAAGGTTTCTACGTGTAACTGTTAAGCGGTTGGAGGGAGAGGAGGTGGTGATCAGAGAGTGGGAGAGGATTGTTGGAAAGGTTGCACGGAGTGCACAGATAGGAGAAGACAAGGTCAAGGGTGTTGCTGTTGGAGTGAGTAGGAACCTGTATCCATTGCTTCAGGTCAATCGAAGAGGTTAGACTGAGAAGTTTAGAAGTAATAGTAATAGTAGTGTTAGTGTTAACAGGGATGTTGAAGTCACCGAGAATAATTGTAGGGATTTCAGAAGAGAGAAAGTAGGGTAGCCAGGCAGAGAAGTCATCAAGGAAGGCTGATACTGGTCCAGGGGGCCGGTAGATTACAGCAATTCGTAGAGAAATGGGAGAGAATAGACTAATGCAATGTGCCTCAAAAGAGGAGAGTGTCAGAGAGGGAGGTGGGTGAAGTACCTGATAGGTGTTGCATGGGGCTAGAAGGATTCCCACTCCACCTCCCTTCCGTCCACTTGGTCTGGGAGAGTGAGTCCAGAGAAGGCCCCCGTGGGAAAGGGAAGCAGGAGAAGTAGTATCTGATTCATGAAGCCAGGTTTCAGTAATGGCAAGTAGGTTGCGGCTCCTGCCAGAGGGTGTAGGGGGATGGGAGCCTTGGGCAAAGACAGATGATGGTGGCCCAGGGTTTGGGGATATGTCACCAGGGGTTAGGAGAAGCAGGAGGGTGAGGGAGGTAATGTAGGAATGTGATTTATGTGAAGGGGCTTGTCTCAGATGATAATAATAATAATAATGATCAGAGACTGCAGACCTGATTCAAGAGATGGTCAGAGACTGCAGACCTGATTCAAGAGATGATCACAGACTGCAGACATGATACAAGAGATGGTCACAGACTGCAGACATGATACAGGAGATCATCAGAGACTGCAGACATGATACAAGAGATCATCAGAGACTGCAGACATGATACAGGAGATGGTCAGAGACTGTGGATATAATACAAGAATCACTACTGTAACAGGGCAATAGGGAAGACCAGATAATTGTCTGCAGGGGCCCAAAGGGCTGCTGGTTGGGCACCAGGGTTCTAAAGTATCATTTGTAGATGTAATGTAAAACAGGATTGGGCACAGTAACCAGCACCCCTTAAAAATTTAGAGCTGGTACTGTACCTAACTTTTTTGAAGCCTTTTGTTTTGGTGTCAGCGTAAGATTATGATGTTTGGTTTGTGTGGTGGTTATAATTTTTTTAGGTTTCTGAAAGTTATTTAAATTGCCCAAACATGGGAATAAAAGAACCGCTAGCAATGATGCTCAAAGGAGCATTAGGCTGCTCAGTCTGAAGGTTACTTAGATGGGTCCTGGAGCTCTGGATCTCTGGTCTGGATTGGACAGCCCAATTGGGTGGGAGATATTTTTCCGTAGTTCTTTTATGTATGGTTCTGTGGTTTGGGCCCTTAGAGCACTCTCTTTAGGAGTAGTAAGAAGACAAGCACTACACTATTATTACTGTCCAGAAATTATGGGGTACAAGCATTGTCCAAAACAGCCAAAGTGTTTCGTAGGCTTTAGAATCCCCCCCCTTCATTAGGGCTTAATGGCTTTTTACAGTGGTTCTAAATGCATTCTCTGCATTAAGGTAAAAAACCTTCCAATGCTAGTTTCCCCCCCACCCCTCATTCTGACACTTACTTGACCCCTCCATCGATCCAATGTTGTGCCCAGCTGCTCTTCTCTCTCTCTGCTTTCACCTGCTTTGCTCAGAGAAGTGAGAGCCATTATTAGCTCCTGCTGCTGTAAGTCAAATCCTGGGAAGAAACAGCGAGGGGTGGGGCAGAGCTGTGCCGTGCGTGTCTATGGATGCACACAGCCCTACTCAGGAGCTCACTCCCATGTGTTCCCCCATAGCATGCAGCTTGCTATGGGGGCATACACAGAAGAGGAGGAGCTGGTGGGGGACCCCCGAAGAGAATGTTCAAAGCTGCTATGGGCAATACCACTGCACAGAACAGGTAAGTATAAGCCTCTTTTTTTATTTTAATAAAAAAAAATAAAGGTTTACAGTCACTTTAATATAGTTGGAAACTGGTTATCCTGTAACTGGGATTATGTCAAAGAGTTATGAATCCTTCTCAGGTCACTGGTCTGACAACCTGAGCATTGGGCAGACAGGTCCTTAATGGGTGTGGGTACACATCCTAGAGCTGTATCTAAAATATCAGGATCTCTGACAATAAGAGTCCAAAGTGCTTAAAGCCCAAATCCAACTTATTTTCTATACTCTGAAACATGATGAGGTCATCTTTCTTCTTTTGGGCCATCCGATCTATGGCCCCCATATAGCGACAAAGGATAAGTGGAGTCAATTTGTTAGGTCCACATCCGAGGAGAGGACAATGATTGGTGGTGGAGATCACGGAAGGGGTGGATAGTGATATAATTGCACATTTTCGTTGAAGATTCACTGGAGGTGTGCATGTGGGGGAAAGTTGAGCATATTGTCCACAATAAGAGAGTGAGATATATGGTTATAATTGCACATATATTGGGACTTTGATATTAATATGTATATTGCGTGTTTGATATTGATGCACATGCGTATAAGTTCCCTTAGAGTGTAAGCTCTAATGAGCAGGGCCCTCTGATTCCTCCTGTATTGAATTGTATTGTAGCTTTACTGTCTGCCCTCATGTTGTAAAGTGCTGCACAAAATGTTGGCGCTATATAAATCCTGTATAATAATACGTTTGGCAAAAAACTATGTTTCAGTAGTTAAATGTATTTTAGTTTTTTCAGATACATTAGAATATTTGTGATTAAGGTAGAGATTCATGCATAAGGACTTATTTAGGGATGCAATGAAATTTCGGCCGCCGAAACATATTGGCCGAAAATGGCGTTTTCACTTTGCCGAAAGAGAAAACACACCGATAATAGAGCCGAAAATGGGGCGGGGCCCCTGGTACCGCCCAGTACGGGGGTGTCGTTCTAGAGCGCCCCCATCCAGTCCTCTCCTCTCTCTTCTCTCCTCCCCTCCCTTCCTCCCTCCTCGACGAGGTGGCTGAAAAGGCAGAAAGCAAAACAGTGCTTTATGGAGGAAAGCTGTCAGCACACCGCGATAAGGAGCGGCTTGTCGGTATGATCAGCGGGAGGAGCATTATCAGTGTGCAGCGCCGCGGGGGTTAAGAGTGCAGGACTTATTGTTTGACATGCTGTTAGAAACAGTGAGCCCGCTCGATGAAGCTTAGCTTAGCTTCACCGAGAGGGCTCACTGTTTGTGAGCCTGCTTGGTGAAGCATATATATTGACAACGTATTTGCATATTTCCATAGAAGCGCATAAAATTGCTAAATAACCACATAAGCTTCAAGTTGCAAAAAATGCATATAAAGTGACATTGCATGTGCAAAAGTGCATAGAAACCCAAGTAACGCAAATGACAGTGAACAGTCTTCCAGGTCAGTGAACATAGAGTAAAAAGGAGAGGGGGGACCCAAATCGTGAAGTATGTAATCACAGATATTTATTTGAGGACCCTGATGAAGTCACGTGAGCGTGACGATACGCGTTGGATTGGCTTACACGGGCACCGGAAGTGAGGTCAGGCCACAAGCTTGCTGCTCGTTTTTATTTAGTTTTTTACCTGTTTCATTATGTGAGTACTTTTAAACCTGCAAACTCAAATAAATATCTGTGATAACATACTTCACGATTTGGGTACCCCCTCTCCTTTTTACTCTATGTTCACGGACCTGGAAGACTGTTCACTGTCACTGAGGCATATAGAGATAACCTATCATTATATATCAAGACTATACATCAGGCTACCAAGGCATATTAGGATATCTAGTCCATTGACGCTTCCCCTGGCCATTACCACACAAGAGGAACATCGGAGGCGAGCCATTGGAGGATTTACTGACCACCACCATTTGTTACAACACGCTGTTACCTTACAGCGGTAAGGTAAGGTAGTCATTGCACACCTGAGGTGTTTATACACTGAAGAGGATTCACATCACCTATGCACTGAAAGACTGTATTTTCACCGCATCTTATTTTCATTTTATTTTATAATTTTTTCTATTCATCTGCACTGTTGGACTCTACCTCATATTTTGTCAGCATTAGCACCTTTTTATTCTATGCAATTTGAAGGTTATGCGATTATGTAGCAATTTTAATGCGTTTCTATGCAATTTTGAACAAGCAATGTCACTTTATATGCATTTTTTTGCAACGTGAAGGTTATATGATTATTTAGCAATTTTATGTGTTTCTATGCAAATCTGCACATAAGTTGTCATTATATATGTGTTTTATACAATTTTGCACCTGCAATGTCACTCTTTATAGCACTTTAACTAATTTAGCGCTTTATTTAAGGTAGTAATTTCTTCACTAGAGTGCAACACCATATATTGATTTTTATTTACTTATTGTTGGTGTGGTTTGACCAGTTCGGTGTCTGCCGCAGCTAGTGTTCCATTGTTTATTGTTGTTCTGGTAGCGCTGATATAGTCTTTCCTAATTAGGATTTATTTATTGTCATATTTATTGGGGTAAATTGAGATTTAATGCACATACAGTATATAGATAGGTGTTAATAAGTAGTATGGCATCCTTTATTATATGAATCTATTAGTGTTTGCAGGAATGCATGTAGATGCCTGCAGCAACTTATTGACTGCACATAAGATTTATTCACAAGAGTTGAGATAGAGCAAATTATCATTAGTTTTGTATAAATTAAACCTTACCATATATATATATATATATATATATATATATATATATATATATATATATATATATATATATAAAAACTTTATCAGATGATTTAGAAAAATTAAAACTATTTGTATCCCTTTCTCTCTCTTACTCCTCAGGACCCGTTCACTGCATTCCACATTAATAAGGAGTTAGTACAGAAGCATATGAAATGCCTGCTGATTGGGGAGCTGGCGCCTGGACAGCCTTGTGTGGAGCCCAGCAAGAATGTAAGGAGTCCACATGTTCCCTGGCATAGAATTTCTCTGCCCTGTAATTTGCCCCCCCCCCCTTTAGCATTGCTGATGTTTGATTTTTTTCTCTCCCACAGGCAGCTATGGTGGAGGATTTCCGCACACTGCGATCCACCGTGGAACAGATGGATCTCCTTAATCCCAATAATTTACTTTTTTTTGGTGTTCTTCTGCACATTCTGCTGCTGGATGTACTAGGCTGGCTGAATCTGTATTATTTTGGTCCTTCACTCATCCCATTCCTGATCACATCTCTGATCCCAGGCACTGTTCAGGTAGTGATCATTCAGTAGTATGGAGTTATTGCAGACTTTGGAAAGCAGCTCTGATCTCAGAAGCTCCCACATGCGTGTTCTTGTCATGTAAATTATCAGGTGCTGAGCAAATGTTATAGCTTCTTTGTAACATAAAATCACCCTGGTTGTTTGCAGAAATGGCAACTAAATCTAAAACCTAAAGTAGAATTTCATTTATGGATATTATATACATAGTTACATTGATCAAGCTTGTACCAATGTAACTATTTATATACTATACCTGTAGGATCCCACTGGAAGCTGGAAATCACTGTAGTAGAGACCCCAGTGATCTCCACTTCCCTCCGGGTCTCCAACCAAGTGGCTGCCCTGCTGCATTTTGAACACAGGAGGGCATTTACTTGGCAAAGACACTGTTCAGAGTATGCTTTGCATTTTTTGAATGAATGCAAAGCATATTCTGATTGGACGAGGTGAAGAGCATTATGTCACCTACCCGCCTCTCCGCCTTTTTCATCAGAGAGCAATTTGAATTCATTCATATATTAAAAAACATTTTCTTAATGGTGCTTGTGCCGAGTGGTCAACCTCCTACGTTGAGAATGCTGCAGGCCACTCAACAGGGGACCTGAAGCAAGTGGAAATAACTGTAGCAATGTCTACTACAGTGATATCCAGCTTCCTGGGCATCGGCCAGGTATGGTATATACACTGTATTACCAAAAATATTGGGATGCCTGCCTTTACACACATGTGAACTTTAATGGCATCACAGTCCTAGTCCATAGGGTTCAATATTAAGTGCACTGGTCCAAATCATTTGGTGGAGAGGGTATTATGGTGTGGGGTTGTTTTTCAGGGGTTGGGCCTGGCCCCTTACTTCTAGGGATTGGAACCCTTAAGGCGTCAGCATACCAAGACATTTTGGACACCTTCATGCTCCCAACTTTGTGGGAACAGTTTGGGGATGGCCCCTTCTTGTTCCACCATGACTGTGCACCAGTGCACAAAGCAAGGTCCATAAAGACATGGATAAGCGAGTTTGGGGTGGAGAAACTTTACTGGCCTGCACAGAGTCCTGACCTCAACCCGATAGAACACCTTTGGGATGCATTAGAGAAGCGACTGCAAGCCAGGCCTTTCCGTCCAACATCAGTGCCTGATCTCACAAATGTGCTTCTGGAAGAATGGTCAAACATTCCCATAAACACACTCCTAAACCTTGTGGACAGCCTTCCCAAAACAGTTGAAACTGTTATAGCTGCAGAGGGTGGGCCAACTCAATATAGAACCCTACGGACTAAGACTGGGATGCCATTAAAGTTCATGTGCGTGTAAAGGCAGGCCCAATACTTTTGGTAATATAGTGTACATAGTTACATTGGTCCAAGCTGGACCAATGTAAATATGTACAAAATATCCATACCTGAAATTATTCTTTAAAGTGTATGATTCACCTGGTGATCCTGCCATCAACACTTCCTGTCCTAGGGTGACAATGCTTACTCGCTATATTGTATGTATGGAGGAGCAGCGTTGTCATTCTAGGACAGGACTACAGAACATTTCCTCCTTTGCTCTTCTCCTAAACATGGGGTGGTCCATAACGCCACTGAACTAGTTAGGCACAGTGCTAACTGATAACAGTCAATGCAGGCAGAAAGTAAAGGAAGTAATCAGCTTACAAGATTTCTGGCAGGACCAACTGATATTTGTGCACTTATCAAACAGGACTAAAAAAATACACTTTCAGTGGTAAATTTAAAGTAGAAGTATAGGCAAAGCTTTTTTTCATTAATTTTGGATAGAGTAAGGAAGGATTATAACCCCTGTGAGTTTTTTTTGCCATCTGTGTCCCATTAGGGTAGGGAGATTTCCCTTCACTTCCTGTCCCATAGCCAAAGCAGGAAGTGAGAGGAAATCCTTGAAAATTAAAGGAATCTTTTGGAGCCCCCCAGGCTACAAAAACTAGTGTCTCCATCTGCTCATCCGTCTTTAAAGTGGTTGTAATCCTTAAAAATTTTTACCTTAATGTATTCCCTGCATTTAGTTAAATAATGTTTCAGCATATGTATCGCCCCCTCGACCACCCCACCCCTCTCATGCTTACCTAAGCCCGATTTCAATCCAGCTCTGTGCCTGTCTGTAGCAGCTCTCTCCTCTTCTCCCTGCTCTCACAGGCTTTGCCAATGGCTTCCACTGCTGTCAGTCAAATCCTGTGTTGAGGGAGTGAAGGGCAGGTCAAGCCTTGCTGTCTTTGTCTATTGATGCAAGCAGCACAGTTCGAGATCGAGCCCGCAGGTGAGCCACCAGAGAAAGCAGCTTCCTCTGGTGGCACACCGAGAAGAGGAGGAGCCAGGAGCGCTGATAGGGGACCCCAGAAGAGGAGAATTGGGGACACTGTGTGCAATACCACTGCACAGAGCAGGTAGTTATACTATGCCAATGGCTCCTGCTACTGTATCTGAGCCAATTTGGAGGGAGAGACCCGGGAGAGCCTTGAGTCTCATGCACATCACTGGATCAAGATCAGACTTAGGTAAGTATTAGAGGGGGCTGAGGGGGGAGTTGCACACTGAAGGTTTTTTACCTTCATGCATAGAATGCACAAAGGTAAAAAACCTTCAGTCTTTACAACCACTTTAAAAGAAAATAACAAAGTTGACTTTACAAATGCTTTGATACTTTCTGAGTTGCTGGTGTAGAACAAGTAGGTAGATCAGGATTTCTGACTTCCCTTACTGTATACATGTTGCAGGTCAGTGACCAAAGGATTAGCATGACAACCAGGCAGCTGGCATTTTCATAGGGTCAACTGTGGCATCCCACATAATGCTTTTTATGTCAGGTTTCCTTTTAGCAAAACTAGTAGAATGCAGGGTGGGAGTTTTTTTTTTATGACATGGTAGTTGTGGCATATGGCATCTTTCTTTTATCAGTTTCATCAGTCATTGTGTAGTAAAAAGAAGCCCATAATATGCATTTGGGTTTGTAGCTGGAACTTCCCCCCTCCCCCCGCCCATCTGGTATCAAAAGGAAATGGAAGAAGCATTCTGCATATGTCAGTGTTGAGAAATGAACTAAAGAAAACTTTGTCTATCTCTGTGTGTCTGGGAAGGATGTCATAGAATGTATACTGAATTATTGGAGGGACAAAGCATTGCCAGGGCTGGATCTTCCCTTAGCCATACTAGGCCTACAGACAGCAGAGGCAAATAGGCTGCTTTTCCTTGTTATCCAAATCACCCCCCCCCCCCATTATTAGCAGAAATACAGTCATCTTCCAAACCAAAAAAAAATATGTTGTGTAGTAGAGATGATCCTGTTTTGTTGGCCCAAGGTTGTATGCTTGCACACTGCAGGGATGAAGATCCAGCCCTGAGTATAGCTGGGCAGTAAAGTGGTTGTAAACCCTTACATATACCCATTAAAATGACTGGCTTTAGGTGATACACAGAGATTGAACAAATTCTCCTTCATAAGTTACTACATAAATTCCTTTCACGTCCTGTCCCATAGCCAAAACAGGAAGTGAGAGGAAATCCCTGAATTAGGGGAATCCCTTGGGGCCCCCCAGGTCAGCAAAACTAGTGTTCCCAATAGAGGATTTCCCCTCTATTAATTTTATGGGTACTACTCAAAATTTGGGGTATTCTTTTACTTTGACTTTCAGGCTGGGTTCAAAATATGCGAATTGGAAGCCAGTTTCCTCGCATCCAATTCGCATGACAGGAGAGTGTGACCGGCTCTCTATGGAGCCGGTTCACATATCTCCATTGCAGCTGCGGAGCGGCTTCGACAGGAACGTTGTGCGTCTTTGGCTCCATTTAAGGGCCAAATTCAGGCGAACATTTTTCTCTGATTAGTCCCTGAAACGGAGAACAGAGACGCACCGGACCCCTGCTGCGAGCCACATCCATCAGAGGTGTGAACCCAGCCTTAATGATAAAGGTAAACAGGACAAATAGAGAGGGTGAATCTCCCTAACCGACACAGAGAGCAATAAGAACCTGGAAGTCCGGATATGACGAAACGCATCGGAGCGTGACCTACACGACGCCGGAAGTGACGCGTGCGTTCCATCGTTGTCAGACCCGGAACGAGGAAGTGATTCTTTCACTCCTTGATTGCCGAGACAAGATGACTGGAGGTCCTACGGTGCAGTGCACGGTGATTTTCACTCCTTTTGCTTTATGACTGCCTTTGTCTAGTACGTATATATTGATGGGGGATGTATGATGTGTTGGGTTTTTTTTATCAATAAACGGAATTACGCTATATGCGCTTTCTCTTGTTTATGATCCTTCTTGGAGCCCTACCATCTACTTATCTCCTGGAAAAGTGTTATCAGTTTGGCCCAGAGATTTTCTTCCCTTGGAGGCTCTTATTTGATTTAGCTCTGGTGAGTTTGATCCCCTGAGGGGAGTGTGTTCACGCATGGTGGAATTGGAGTGATCGGTGGAAGGTGCACGCTGTGACATTCTATAGGATCTACTTTAAACACTCTCTGAACCACTGTTTGTACTTCACTATTCCTAAGGACTTTTTTGTGTGAAGTTGGCCACACATTATCTTTTCGTTTATATGTGCTCAACATTAGCGCTGTTTTAGTATATGACTATTACATTTATTGATCATACGTTTTTTTTTTATATACTATTGTGAGCAATAAGAACCTGACAGGTGTTCTAATGCCTCTCCACTCTATCCAAAACTAATAAAAAGTTTTGCCTTTGGTTGTACTTTAAGGCTGGGTTCACACTATTGCATATTGGATGCGGTTTCTCCGCACCCAATTTGCAATAGCAGGAGATTTGACAGGCCCTCTATGGGGCCGTTTCACATATCTCTGCAGCGGCTCCAGTGTGAATTTGCACAGGAGCCCTATGTGTCCAGTGGCGTCTCCAGCTTTCATATTTAGGGGGGGCACATGGGGGGACAGGGACAAAAGTAGGGGGGCAACTATAAAATGCAATTATATATATATATATATATATATATATATATATATATATATATATATACTGGGGCCCTTTACTACGATCCCACAACAGCCCTTTCACATGTTCTGCAGTGAGCTCCCTTCCTACTGTATTGCCCCCCCCCCAGGGTGGCAGAAAACAAGAGATATATGTCACCAGCATACCAAGAAAATATAAGGGTCCAAAGCAGTGGGAGAACTATCAGGGTTGCAAAGGTTGTCTTGCCACCGGGCCCTGGTGTTCTGCCACTGTGGGGTTCCCCAGCCTCCTCTTGCTGTCCTGCCCCTGCTATTGACAGCGCTGGTCTGGCATCTCTTAGAATTTACAGGCTGGTTCTCCTGTCCTAAGGACGGGAGAAATCAGTCTGTTTTTTCAGTAACTGAGAGTCCTGGTGGAGTCCTTCCTGCAATGAGGATGCAGGGGAAGGAGCAGATCGGGCGGCCGTAGTTGTGTGAGCGTTCACATTATGCAGTGTCAGTGAGCAGAGGAATCACCCGCAGGAGCAGACAGGGGATGCCCCCCCCCCCCCCCGCTTCTTAGACATTGCCTTTTTGTAAAAAAAAAATATTTTTTTTTTAATGGGGGGGGGGGGGGGGGTTGGGGCACATGGTGGGGCACAGCATAATGTTGGGGGGGTCAGGACCCCTCTGGCCCCCCTAGGGACGCCATTGGTGTCTTTTGGTCAGTTTCAGGAAATGGAGAACTGGGACGCACCGGACCCCTGCTGTGAATCCAGCCTAAGTCATCAGTTACATAGTTAGGTTGCAAATAGGCACAAGTTCATCTAGTTCAACTAGTTAAAAAAATTTACAGTATGTCTTTATTCACATTTGACGTTGATTAACACCCTCTCCCCATTCTTTCTCAGGCTTAGGCCGGGTGGCTACAACATGACTTTGGCCACCTGTCAGTTTTCAGCAAGTCAAAGTGGAATCACCTAGTACACCATTTTGTGATCAGACAGTTGAAGGTTGGTGTGATCGGTAATCAGATTTATATAAACTATATGACTGTATTAATAATTCAATATTGTCAAAAGTATTGGGACGGCCAGTCAAGTTCCTCCACCCCAAACTCGCTCATCCATGTCTTTATGGACCTTGCCTTGTTGCACTGGTGTGCAGTCATGTTGGAAGAGGAAGGGGCCATCCCCAAACTGTTTCCACAAAGTTGGGAGCATGAAATTGTCCAAAATGTCTTGGTATGCTGACACCTTAAGATTTCCCTTTACTGGAACTAAGGGGCCAAGCCCAACCCCTGAAAAAAAAAACGACAGGAGGGAGGGGCCAGGAGCACCGGCAGGGGACCAGTAGGAAGATCAGAGCTCCTCTGTGCAAAAACCACTGCTCAGAGCAGGTAAGTATGCCTGTAATATCACCTTAGCTTGTTTTCATTGCTGTCAGTGTATATCATTTCTGTGTATGCTGTTTGCATTGTTTTATGAGCTTCCCCATCTCAAACACTCTCTGTCTGCTACTGTTTTTATATGCCTTCTATATGTAATCTCCCCTTTTTCCTAGCACAGGGTGCTCCTGCCAGCTGGTGGAATCACTTGCATTTCCAGCATCATGCCAAACCCAACTGCTTCCGCAAGGACCCGGGTATTAATATGCACCCGCTTTATTTGCACTAGGCAAGAAGCTGTGAGTGGAGGTAAGGACATATAGTAGAGGTTAAGCAGGAGGAATAGTAAATGCGATAACATAGTAAGTTGAAAACTGAAATCTATACAAATTTCAGCTATGTATCTAAAGTGTATATTTTTTTCTTACATGCATATTATACCTTAATCTATCTTTATACTAACTTGTTGTAAGCCCCTGCATATCAGCATTCACACTGTGAGTGGGTGGGGCTTGACTGAGAGCCAATCAGGGCACAGGCAAACACTCTGAGCATGCTTACTGACGGAGTGAGGACAGGGCTACTTCATCAGTGTGCTACTGCTCCTTTATTGTCCATTCAATGGCTTAGATAGGCGGTTGAATAAACTGTATTGCAGAGAAAATGTGAGGTCACTGACTTGGCTGTGCTGTTTCACAGGGGCGCTTAGATCACAAGACTGAAGGGACTGAATCATAAATCCTTTAGCGCAGTGGTTCTCAACCTTACTAGTGCCGTGACCCCTTGATAAAATTTCCCAAGTTGTGGGGACACCTAACAGTAAAATTATTTTCGTAGCGTGGGTTGTCAGCACCCAAAGCAAGACAAGTAATTTGCGCCCCTAACCCACAGACATTTAGCGATCCCCGAGTCCCTTCCACTCTTACAGTATTAAAACCCCTTCTGGTACATTACATCTTTCTCTTTGTTTTCCTTTCTTTCCCTTTTATCTCTCTCTATGCTAATTTCTTGTCCCCCATCCCTCTCTAGCCATCTTTCTTGTTCTCTTATTCTTTCTCTCCCTTTTTCTTTGTTCCTTCCCCTTTTTTCATCTCTCCCTTTTTCTTTGTTCCTTTTCCTCTCCCTTCCATGTATTCTCTATTTTTATTCCTTCTCTTACTCCTTGGTGGGGTGGAATGGGATGAGTGGCAGTTCTGGTGGGGGTTAGGATTAGTGGCAGTGCTGGGGGGAGTTCTGATGAGCCAACTTAGGTGCTCTTGATCAAGGTCATCTGCTGATCTGAGAACTGTAGTGGGGACTTTTAATGGCAGCTATAATCACAGGTAGTGTTACTCACTGTGACTCCGGCTTCACTTTGTCTCCGACTTTGTGGTGTCTCGCAGCAGTGACAACGATGCCGAAATCAGGAGATGGGGTCTCCTCCAGCCCCACCCACTTCATTCCTCACTAGTCAGCTGACCTCTAGTCTCTGCCCCCCATTCATGCTGTGAACTGAATGGGCGGCTGCGAAGAGGCTGAGGGGGTGGCCGTGGGCTCCAGGAACAGCTCAGCTGGGCGGCCACGAAAAAAGGCCTGGGAGAGCAGTGCGCGCTTCAGGAACAGCCCAGGATTCGGTGACCCCTGGCAAATTGTCATTTGACCCCCGAGGGGGTCCCGACCCCCAGGTTGAGAACCACTGCTTTAGCGGATTAAAAAAAGGTCACATATATGTATTTCATCAGTGTATTTAGACAAATGCATGACTTCATGTTTAACAAGTATACTACATTAAACAAACAAACAAACGGCCTTCACGCAACACTCAGCGCTATGGTGCCTTGAAGTACCCCTTATTGTTGGGTACAACTACAATCCTATGCAGGTGAATAAAACAATTTAAAAAATATATTATATAAAAGCAGCCACTTAAAAGATCTCTGAAGAATTCTGACACCTGTTTTTTAACCACCTTAAAGCCCCCCCCCCCCCCCCAGGGCCAAATCTGACATTTCACACTTAAGCCTCCTACACACGATCGGCTTGTTCGCCAACAAAACCGTGGAATTTTGTCCGAAGGGCGTTGGCCCAAACTTGTCTTGCATACACACGGCCACGCAATTGTTGGGCAACAATTACGAATGTAGTGACGTACTACGTGGTTTTTCATCTCTTTAGCGCCAATCTTTGGGCTCCTTCTGCTAATTTCATGTTAGTAGAAGTTTGGTGAGTGTTGATTCGCGCTTTTCATTTCGCACTTTTCATTTCACGCTTTTCAGTTCGTTTCTGAACAGCTGTTCGTCAACCAAACATGTTGCAGAATCGGAGGAGACAACGTGTTATTTATTATTGGCCTTGGAGTTATTGCTTTGACATAATTTTTTTGGTTGAATAATGATTTGATTTGGTATATTTTCTATATTTTTGGATGCACAGAATGCACTTTTTGGTTAAGTTCTATTGGCAGATAGCACGTCTAATTTTATTTGTTTTCTTTTTTAATGCACAATAAAAAAATTGTGGAGAATAATACTTGGCTATGGGGGTTATTTACTAAAGGCAAATCCACTGTGCACTACAAGTGCACTTGGAAGTGCAGTCGCTGTAGATCTGAGGGGGACATGCAAGGAAAATAAAAAACAGCATTTTTGCTTGCACATGATTGGATGATAAAATCAGCAGAGCTTAAACTCATTTCAGAACTTCCCCTCAGATCTACAGCGATCTACAGTGACTGCACTTACTTGCAGTGCACTTGTAGTGCAAAGTGGATTTGCCTTTAGTAAATAACCCCCTATGTGTTTTACTTCAAATGACAATTTGGGAGTAGGCAGTTACATTTAAAAAAATACAATGTAAAATTAACAAGGGAAACCAACATAGTTGTATCTTTGATCTTAAAAAGCACAGGATAATGGTGTTGTGGTAACTTGCCCCCCCCCCCCCCAAAAAAAAAAAAAACATAATAATATTATTCTTGATATCACTAGAAAAAAAAGCCTTTGAAAATTTGTTTGCAATAACTCCATCAGTATCACCAGCAAAGCAGCTTCATTATTATCCCATTAAAGAAGAAGAGAATTGTGTGCTGCATTTTCGAGATTTCATAATTTGCCACGCCACGAATGTTAATTCTCCATTACGAACGCTAGTTTACAAGACCGACCGCTTCCAGCTCGTCCTTGCTTCCGAGCATGCGTGTTTGTACTTTTGACTTTTGTCCGATGGACTTGTGTACACATGCTCGGAAAATATGAGGAACATTTTTAAACCTCCCCTCCAAAATTTGTCCATGGAAAATCTGACAACAATTGTCCAATGGAGCATACACACGGTCGGATTTTCCGCCAACGGCCTGTCATCACACATTTCCCATCGGAAAATCCGATCGTGTATACAAGGCTTGAGAGTTTCAATTTGTATGCAATCAGACAGGCCCTTGCACCACATGGTTTTGGTTAATCCGAAGACAAATATCTGCAGAAAATCTAAAGTGTGTATGGGGTCTGAGTGAAGCTCATAAAGTCCCATAAGAGAAATCCGCACCTCGTGAGTCACTCTCCCTGTAAGGGTATACCCTCATCAGACTGCTAAAATATAGAAGCCTTAAAGCTCAAGGGCATCCGCCTGTTCAGGATTCCATCCGTTCAATCCATCACTCCATGGGTGGTTGATCACATGAGAAAGAGAGACACTCCACATAGCGCAATCTCGTTTCAACTAGTTTATTGTTATTGTTAAGCTGGATACACACTATACAATTTTCTGTAGATTTTTTCCTTTAGATTTACCAAAACCATATAATATGAGGTCAAACTTTAAGAGTTTCAATTTGTATACAATCAGGCAGGCCCTTGCACTACATGGTTTTGGTAAATCTAAGGCCCCTTTCACACTGGGGTGGGGGCGGCGTCGGCGGTAAAGCGCTTTACCGTCGGTGAAACTGCCCCGCTAGTGGCTGAGAAAGGGTTAAATACCAACTCAAAGCGCCTCTGCAGAGGCACTTTGCCGGCGGTATAGCCATGCTGCCCCATTGATTTCAATGGGTAGGAGCGGTGAAGGAGCGGTGTATACACCGCTCCTTCACCGATCCGAAGATTCTGCTGGGCAGGACTTTTTTCCCCGTCCTGCTAGCGCACCGCTCCAGTGTGAAAGCCCTCGGGGCTTTCACACTGGAGAGACAGCAGCGGCTGTTTCGGGTCGGTTTGCAGGTGCTATTTTTAGCGCAATAGCGCCTACAAACTGCCCCAGTGTGAAAGGGGCCTAAAGGAAACCAGACAACAAAAGATGTATGGTGTGTATGGGGTCTTAGAACAACCACCCCCCTTATGATTACACTTAGGCTGCTTTCACACAGGCTTTCCGATCAGGTCTGTCTGTCAGTTTTTCAGACGGAGCTGATCGGATGCTCCATGTACTCCTATGGAACGGCAGATGTCACCGGTGACATGTCCGCTGTCTTCTGCCGATATCCAATCTGATCCTGTCTGTGAAATCCAGACAGATGGAAACGCTATTTTCCATCCGTCTCGAGAATCGGATTGGATGAAAATGGACAGGTGGTCCATTTTCATCCGTTCTCCCCATAGAGGATGACAGGTCCGTCCCTGCAAAGTGAGCGGAGACGGACCTGTTATCCAGCTGCTCAGTGGGGATCGGCAGTCCATACATGGGCAACCTCGTGTGAAAGGGGCCTTACAAGATACAAAATTTAAAAAAGCAAAGTAGTATAAATCAGTCTGTCACTGTTCAGGAGGAGACACCGTCCTCTATCTCGTACATCCACTGCTTGGACAGTCTCAGGCTAATCCTCTCCACCCGTGACACGCTATCCTCACTTCCAGACACCGCTAGGTCACGCCCGATATAATGTATACTACATTAACAAAATAGCTTGATGCAGAAAAATATTTAGTCAGAAAAAACATCACCGGCTTCTCTCCCATGGACCTGGCTTTAGTGTTGTGACATAATGCTCCCAAATGCAAATGCTGCCCAGCCACTTAACCACTACAGTACTGCTGTATGTATATACACTGCCTTGTATTGAGGTGGTTATACCGGGACCATGGTTGCAGCTACAACCATAATCCCGGTGTCACGTCACATTTGGCTACCCATCACATTTTGCTACCCGCTGGAGTGCGCATGCGTGATGCCGCCATATGCGTTCCAACACTGTTGTAAGACCACTTTGCCACAGGGCCCCTCGCGGGCTCGCTCCGCTCGCCACGCTTCGGGCACGGCCTCACTTTGCTCAGCATAATTGTAATCTAACTCTATGTCCACTTGGATGGTGGGGCTTGAACCTGGACTCAGGGGTGTGGTCACAAAATTCTGCGCAATCGCAGATCGCCACAGTGTTGAAACGCATATGGCGGCATCGCGCATGGGCAGTCCAGCGGGTAGCCAAATGTGATGGGTCACCATATGTGACGCTACACCAGTACTGTTTTTTACAGCTGACAATTCTGAACAATGTAAAAAGCTATAAAGTTGCTTGATCCCTATGGGTGGTGGAAGGGGATCCTTCCCCCTCCCTCTTCCTTTCATGGGCTCTCCTGTTCCATCAGGGAACCTGGGACTGATGCAGCCAGTGGGGTCACATACACTGAGAAGAATGGAAGGAACGGAAGTTCTTTCCCCCCCCTTATCTGGCATCAGAAACAGGAAGTAATGAGAGTTTAGTCTCTTCCAGTTTTGGTTTATTTGTGTGCAAGCTGTTATCGGCTTGTACAGCATCTGATCAAAGCAATCTCAGTTTGATCAGATGCTTTGGAGGCCAGAGGAGAGATCTGGGGTCTAATAGACCCCAGATCTCTCCAAAAAGTGGACCTGTCATGTTCCATGCTATGATGTTCATCCCTTGTGATAGCAATAAAGTTGACCCAAAAAAATACAAATAAAGGTACCGTGCAAAAAATACATTTAAATAAAATAAATAATAAAATGTAAAAAAATTTAAAGCGCCCTCATCACCCCATGCGAACACACAAAGGCGAACACACACGTAGGTCCTGCATGCGTACATAAACTGTGATTGCACCACACATGTGAGATATCGCCGCAAAAGTCAGAGTGAGAGCAATAATTCTAGCCCTAGACCTCATGTGTGACTCTGAACTGGTAACCTGTACAGGCTTTTAAAGTATCGCCTATGGAAAATGTAATGTACCTTAGTTTGTCACCATTCCACAGATGTGCGCAATTTAAAGCATAACATGTTTGGTATCTATTTACTCGACATAACATCATCTTTTATATTTTACCAAAAATTGGGTATTATATTGTTAGTGTTCAGGAAAATTCATTTATTTTTATTATTTATGTAAGTTTATCTTTTCCAAAAAATTTGCTTTTGAAAAATCGCTACGCAAATACTATGCGAAATAAAAATTTGCAACAACCAGCATTTTATTTTCCAGGGTCTCTGCTTTAAAAAAAAATATTTGGGGCTTCTAAGTCATTTTCTAACAAAAAAATGCAGATTTTTACATGTAAAGCCTCATACACATGATCGGACTTTCCAACGGTAAATGTTCGATGACAGGTTGTTGGCGGTAAATCCAGCCATGTGTACGCTCCAGCGGACAATTGTTGTCGGATTTTCAGCGGACACGTTAGCTAGCATGTTATCAAATTTTCCACAAACAAATGTGTGTTGTCGGATTTTCCGAGCGTATGTACACAAGTCCGTTGGACAAAAGTCCAAAGTACAAAGACGCATGTTCAGAAGCAAGGACGAGCCGGAAGCGGTCGGTCTTGTAAACTAGTATTCGCAATGGAGAATTAACATTCGTGACGTGGCAAATTATGAAATCTTGAAATACAGCGTACATTCTCTTCTTCTTTAATGGGATAATAATGAAGCTGCTTTGCTGGTGATACTGATGGAGTTATTGCAAACGATTTTTTTTTTTTTTTTTACCACAACACCATTATCCCGAAGTTTTTAAGATCAAAGATACAACTATGTTGGTGTCCCTTGTTAATTTTACATTGTATTTTTTTAAATGTAACTGCCTACTCCCAAACTGTCATTGAAGTAAAACACATAGCCAAGTATTATTCTACACAATTTTTTTTATTGTGCATTAAAAAAAGAAAACAAATAAAATTAGACATGCTTTCTGCCAATAGAACTTGAAGTGGAGTTCCACTAGGGCTGGGGAAAAAATCGATTTAAATCTTGAATCAAGTTGAGAGGTCAAATCGATTCAAAATTTAAGCAAATCGTTTTTTTTTTATTTTTTACCGCGCGGTGTCAGCAAATCGAGTCTTTTTTTTTATTGGACACCGCACCGCTTCTGCGGAGCTGCGGGCAGGAGTTTTTAGGCGAGGCTGCGGCTTCGGCCTAGTCTGCGGCTTCGGCCTAGTCCGCGAGCGGCGCGGTGTCCAAAAAAAAAAAAAAAACTCGATTCGCTGACACTGCACCGCTCCTGGGGACGAGTTGAGGCCGCGGCTTCGGGCTAGTCCACGAGGCCGGACGCCGCGGACTAGGCCGAAGCCGAGGCCTCGCCTAAAAACTCCTACCCACAGCTCCTCAGGACCGGCGCGGTGTCCAAAAAAAAAAAAAAAATTCGATTCGAATCGTGAATCAAGTTTTTTGTAAGAAAATTGAAGATTTTTTTTTTTTAGAAAATCTCCCAGCCCTACTCCACCCAAAAAAAAAAAAAAAAATCATTAATGTGCATAAAAAAAAAAAAAAAAAACATTTGGTGAAATGTTTTTTTTTTCACTCACCTCTTTAATGCCTGTTGCTAGGGGGTCCCTCGTAATCTGCCTCGGCGCAGCAAGGGAGGCAATCATCTGGGACATGTGACAGGTCCCAGATGATTGCGCGGCCAGTCACGGTGCGCGGCGTGGCTCGCGCATGCTCAGTGGGTGTGTAGCCACAGCCGGGCGCCACCAGTTACAATGCCGGCGCCGCCGAGCGGAGGGGGAGACGAGCGGGGCTTTGTTCCCACGCATCGCTGGACCCTGGGACCTGTAAGTGTCCGATTATTAAAAGTCAGCAGCTGCAGTAACTCCAAGGCCAATAATAATAAAACACGTTATCTCCTCCGATTCCCCAACATGTGTCTGGTTGACGAACGGCCGTTCAGAAATGAACTGAAAAGCGTGAAATGAAAAGTGCGAAATGAAAAGCGTGAATCAACACTCACCAAACTTCTACCAACACAAAATTAGCAGAAGGAGCTCAAAGGGTGGCGCTAAAGAGCTGAAAAACCACGTAGTATGTCACTACGTTCGTAATTGTTGGCCAACAATTGTGTGGCTGTGTGTATGCAAGACAAGTTTGGGCCAACGCCCTTCGGACAAAATTTCACGGTTATGGTGGCGAACAATCCGATCGTGTGTACAAGGCTTAAGTGTGAAATGTCAGCTTTGGCCTGGGGGGGGGGGTTTTAAGGTGGTTAAAACACAGGTGTCAGCATTTATCCAGTTACCTTTTACCCTGCACAGAATTAGCATGTGTATACTTGATGAGAGTGCTCAGACTGCATGCAGTAGATCATCTGTGACATCATATTAGGTGGGTTTAACCTGTAATGTTTAGATTCAAGAATAGCAGATCATACTGTATAGCTGGCTACACACTATACAATTTTTATACACTTGTACAACTTTCCTTTAGATTTACCAAAACCATATATATAATATGAGGTCAAACCTAAACACTTTCAAATTGTATGCAACCAGGCATACCCTGTTTCCCCGAAAATAAGACCTAACGTGATTGTCAGTGATGGCTGCAATATAAGCCCTAACCCCCAAATAAGCCCTACCCTGTTTCCCCGAAAATAAGCCCTACCCTGAAAATAAGACCTACAAGGACTTTAACTAGGGCTTATTTGGGGGGTAGGGCTTATATTGCAGCCATCACCGACAATCACGCTAGGTCTTATTTTCGGGGAAACAGGGTAGTTGAAGGTAAATGTAAAGAAAATTGAATAACAAAAATTGTATAATGTGTATCCAGCTTTAGATCTGATTATCTCACTGATTTATAATGAAATGGGAATGTTCAGATATCCTCTCATGTCTACAAAAAATGTGCAAAATAACACTTGGCGCAATCTCAAATACTGTGAATAAATAAATTACTACTGTAGTAGCTGCTGTCACTTAAAGTGATTTCACTCCAGCTACAAAGAAATATAACCAAAAAACAGTGCTGCGCTACTAAATAAATATATCAAAACATGTGTAACATAAATACATCAATTATAAATAATCAAATCTACTACTACAAAAAATCTTGTATCCTAAGTTTGTATAAATAATGTTTGATTAAGAAAATCCTGCCATAAATCAATTCACCCAAAGTGCAGACAAGGATGGGTACTCTCCACCGCCAGATTCACAGGCTGCTCATCTCATATAAGAGCAAAATCAGCAGTTGTCCCCTCTGAGGAAAATGATGACATGAAAATGATTTTTCTCTTTCTCTGATGCTTAAAATTTTTAACCTATGACATAGTAAAGGCATTATGTGCCCTCATCCCTAACAGAGAACAGTAAAACTCCGCTCCACAACAACACATTCATTACAATAGCATATCTTTGTAAAGATGGCTTTGGTGTGGTACATTAGTGGGTAGGCCCCGGTTTGTACTTAATTTGTGGCAGTATGTATGAGGTAACCTGCGCTCTGTCATGTCCCCAGTGAATTTTTAGTGATCCATTACTGTACACTACCATATCTGGTCGGGTAGCGTGATTGATTGCTAACAAGCCGTTCACATGTGTACTAGGTGTAGCTCCACCCCTTACTGAGGAAGTCAACGCCCTGACGACACGCATTTAGGGGGCGGAGCTTACGTACTGATGTCACACTGTGGCCATGGATGTTTGCAATGCCTTGCAGTTTGCACAAGCTGATTGTGCTTTACTTGTAAGTGTATCTATTACCTTTATATTATTAAATTATTGGAAACAGAGAGCACTAGATGTTACTTTTCTCTTACATATAAAATCCAATCGGGTAAGACGATGGGGGTTCTTGGAACCCTATTAACCTCCCTGGCGGTATGATTATTTCGGATTTTATGTGCTGAAAGCGGTACCATTATTTTGCATGGAAATTTGGCGTTTTATATTGTAGGTCTGTAAATCTTAACAATAACACACTTAAATCTGTCCAAACCAAAGTCTAGTAGATATCCCGGGTATGATAAAGTTTGAAACACAAAAACATAAATTATAATATAATAAATAAAAATAAATAATTAAAAAAAAAAAAAAAAAATAGTAATAAAATAAATTTCCCCACAATTCACTATCGCTCAATTCTGCAAGTGTTCTAATTTACTATCGCTGTTTTCTAGCTGGTCTAAAGCCACTTTTGACGTAAAGGGACACTTTTTGGTTGCTATGGACAATCTCCAGTTTCCAGGCAGAAAGAACAGTATATATCATATAAAACTGCACTGGGCCAAAGCACTGGGGACAAAAGGGATGTGAAATCATTTCATACAGTACTGTAATCTGTAAGATTACAGTACTGTACGTGTTATGATTTTTACTTTTTTTTTAATTTGCCGCCAGGCTCCGCCCCCGTGCGTCGCGCCGCTCGCAGGGAACGGAGCCTGGCACGGAGAGGCTTCGGAGGAGGACGGAGCCCTCGGACACTGCGGGTGACATCGCAGGATCCCGGGGACAAGGTAAGTAACGCCGCCCCGGGATCCTGCAATGCGATCCCGAGTGTGGCTCGGGGTTACCGCTAATGGTACTGAATTTTAACTCCGAGCCACACTCGGGAAAACCGCCAGGGAGGCTACGGAGCCTTTTACCTAATGAAGTCTGTGTATCCATAATATGCCAGGTGTCATCATTTTCCTCAGAGGGGACAACTGCTGATTTTCCTCTTATATGAGATGAGCAGCCTGTGAAACTGGTGGTGGAGAGCACCCATCCTTGTCTGCACTTTGGGTGAATTGATTTATGGCAGGATTTTCTTTTTTTTTTTTTTAACTTTATTCTTTATTCAGTTTTTAAAAACTTTAACATTACAAATATTAAACATCAGTTAATCATTATCTTAATTACCAAGCCAAAATTAACAACTATACCAGGGCAGGATTCCGGAATACTACGATTTTCTTAAATCAAACATTATTTATACAAACTTAGGATACAAGATTTTTTGTAGTAGTGGATTTGATTATTTATAATTGATGTTATAATGTTATATATATATATATATATATATATATATATATATATATATATGTTATAATTAATGTTATCCTCTCATGGCTACCAAGAGATTTGCAGTTTATTAGTATCTCCTAGATTGTAAGCTCTAACGACCAAGGCTCTCTGATTTCCTCCTGTATTGAATTGCATTGTAACTGTACTGTCTGCCCTCATGTTGTAAAGCGCTGCGCAAACTGTCGGCGCTATATAAATCCTGTATAATAATAATGTTTGATTCATCCACAGCTTGGAATTAAAAAGAAGAAATATATGCCATATAATCACCAGCACAAGTACTTCTTCCTGAGTGAGTATGCATACAGTACATTACCTGCACACAGCAGTTCAATGATTATGCCTCAGTCCCTATCAGTCCCTATCTAGCATGAAATTCTTTTTTTTTTCTTTTTTTCTGTTTTGCAGTTGGTCCCTCAGCTCTGCTCCCCCTGTACTTTCAGTGGTACATTTTCTATTTTGTTGTCCAGCGGAAGAAGCTGGTAGTGAGTACAGTTTTATTTGTGGCTAGAAATCCTTCATGATCGAAATAGTGTGGGATACAGTAACTGTACGTGTTGCCAATAGCAACTAATCATAACCTCCTTTTTGTGTTTCTCTGAATGTTAACCGCTTCAGCCCCGGACCATTTGGCTGGCCAAAGACCAGAGCACTTTTTGCGATTCGGCACTGCGTCGCAAAATTGACGTCCTTTTTTTCCCACAAATAGAGCTTTCTTTTAGTGGTATTTGATCACCTCTGCGGTTCTTATTTTTTGCGTGATAAACAAAAAAAGAGCGTCCATTTTGAAAAAAAACGCATTATTTTTTACTTTTTGCTATAATAAATATCCCAAAAAATATACAAAAAACTTTTTTTTTTCCTCAGTTTAGGCCGATACGTATTCTTCTAAATATTTCTGGTAAAAAAAAAATTGCAATAAGCGTATATTGATTGGCTTGTGCAAAAGTTATAGCGTCTACAAAATAGAGGATAGTTTTTATGGCATTTTTATTAATAATTTTTTTTTTTACTAGTAATGGCGGCGATCAGCGATTTTTATCATGACTGCGACATTATGGCGGACACATCAGACAATTTTGATACATTTTTGGGACCATTGGCTATAATACAGAGATCAGTGCGATTAAAAATGTCACTGGCAGTGAAGGGGTTAACACTAGGGGGTAGTGAAGGGGTTAATGTGTGTCCTAGTTTGTGTTCTAACTGAAGGGGGATGAGGACTGTGCAGGGAAAATAACAGATCGCTGTTCATACTCTGTATGAATAGATGATCTGTCAGTTCTCTGCTCAGAGAACCGGAAACTGTGTTTACACACACAGTTCCGCGTTCTCCGTGTGCCTCGAGCAATCGCGGGAGCCCGGCAGTGATCGAGACTGCTGGGCACTCGCATCGGCTCTGGGAGCGAGCAGGGGCGCGCGCACGCCCCCCGCAGTGCGCACATGCCCCCTAGTCATCTTGAACCAGTCTGCCCAGTTTCCTCTGACCTCTGACATCAACAAGGAATCCACACAACTCCTGTTCACTGGATAATTTATCTTTTTCTGACCATTCACTGTAAACCCCAGAGATGGTTGTGTGGGAAAATCCCAGTAGATCAGAAGTTTTTGAAATACAGACCAGCCCGTCTGGCACCAACAACAAAGTCACTCGGTTTGAACTTCAGCAAATTGTCTTCACCACATCTAGATGCATAAATGCATTGAATCATGTGATTGGCTGATTAACAATTTGTGTTACCAAGTAATTGAACAGGTATACCTAATATAGTGGCCAGTAAGTATGTATGAGTTAAGAAAAAAAGATAAAAAGGTCCATTAGTTGTGGTGATAGTAGGTAAAACTTATGAAAAACAAAGTTAAAAAAAGTGATAGATATATGTATGTAAAAGTATGCATAAAGTTTTAGTTTGAACTGTAAAATGTAGTGGTGGAGATTATATGGGTGTAATCTAACATCAAGCACCCCAGTAAATATTGCCATAAAAGCAAGCATCCCACAAATTAAACATTCCTATGGTGTACTATGCTCAAGTTTATAAAATTTGAACTCTATGGAAAAAAATATGTTTAAATGTTAGGTGATTAAATCAGAAAGGTAGAAAAACACAAAGGAGCAGGGTATTCCATACCCTATGAAGTGGGTTTTGCTAGCGGGGATTTCAGTAAGAGGGCCCTAATTCGATTTTTGCCCAGTACCCCAATTTATCTAAATACAGACCTGCCACTAACATTGGTGGTCAATGTAGAAGCAACCACTTATATTGGTGGTCACTGCTCACAGAAGTCCTAGCAACTCTATCTAAAACAAAAAAATTTCACTATAGATCCCTATTCAGTTTTACTATTAATTAGATTGATATAGACTCACTACATTTTATTTCTTTTTTAATACATGATCAATTAAAAAAG
Source organism: Aquarana catesbeiana (assembly GCF_042186555.1). Lineage (NCBI taxonomy): Eukaryota > Metazoa > Chordata > Amphibia > Anura > Ranidae > Aquarana > Aquarana catesbeiana. The sequence continues at coordinate 562,226,452 of NC_133326.1, read as the reverse complement.
AAATGGGGATAAAGCTCTTTTGACCCTGCTTCTCCTGTGAGACACAGGAGTGTACTTAGTTTTGCAGTCCTGCGACCTGATTTCAGCTGACAGGGGGCTAAAGTCCACTGTTGGCTGACATCACTCAGTCTGTTGTCCAGGCTCTGGATCCCGACTTTAATGTTGGGATGCACCCAGATGCCTGGACTGGAACCTGGCTCAGCCTCTCAGTGGGAGACTGAGCCAGCGGCTCCAACCCCTTCACAGCCCAGCACTCCAGTGAATGCTGGAGGAGCAGAACAGAGACCTGGTAAGGGACAGTCACCACTGTCTGCTCAGTGAAAACTGACAACTGAGCGATCACTCAGTTCTTGGTCTTAGAGTCAGTGGTGGACAGATGCAGCATTTGATCGATGTTGCATCCACCTAGGCGAGTATCTCTTTTAGGATACAAATCCTCCTTTGATTTTAATATATTAAAGCGGGGTTCCGGCCGGGAAAAAAAAAATTTAAAAGTCAGCAGCTACAAACACTATAGCTGCTGACTTTAAATAAGCACACTTACCTGTCCTGGGTGCCCGCGATGTCGGCCGCCCGAGGCCAACCCGTTCCTTTGGCTCTTGGGTCCGGCACTGCCATCCTAACTAAGGGAAACAGGCAGTGGAGCCTTATGGCTTCACTGCCCGTTTCCTACTGCGCATGCGCGAGTCGCGCAGCGCTTTGTGAATGGGACGCGATGTGTTGTGAGACACACACAGTTCCCATAACACACCACTCCCCATTCCCCAGAAGACAACGCGGGGAGGAGAAGACTGAAGATCACCGCGGCGTAGGAAGAGGCAGATTAGGAAGACTGACTAGCAACAGCCATTTCAGGTGAGCCCAAAATTTTTTTTTTTCCTCCATTTTTTTAGGAATTTTTTTATGCAATTTTTTTTTTAAGGGTGGACCTCCACTTTAAGTGAAAGAATGATAGAATTGCAAAGGCAATGGTAATATGATTCTAAGGTATTTTATTATATTCTAGGTTCATAGAGAGTAACTGGTCTGTGTGGGTGACACAGATGAACCACATTCCAATGCACATAGACTACGATCAGACTAAGGAATGGCTTTCTGGACAGGTAACCATCATTATCTATGTTTCTTTCTATCCATATATCATATTTTGACATCTTTTATGACCACATTATAAAATGAACTGTGAAAGACTACTGCAGTGTTAAGTAACCTCGTCATCTGTACTTGAACACTCATTTTGATATTTTTAACCAATGAAACAAAATATAAGTCAACCTGTGAAGACGTGTAGCTGTGAGCCCTTCAGACCCGAGGCTAATCCACCGCCATCCACAGCCCATCTTTGCCCTGGAAAGCCCCTGGCTTACACCCTAAGAAGCTTGGACTCCCCCCAGCCTGCTACAGGGGGTTAGTTTCTGCCCACCTGGGTCGGGAACGGCACCGGAGGCATTGAAAGTGTGGCGGCCCCCGCCATCTTGGGGCCTAGGATCCGTCCGGCGCCCCTTCACTTGTTTCGGCAGCCATCCACCCAGGGAGAGTGCACCCGGACCTCTGCGGTAGGATACCCCACCTCCGGAGGGAAACGGCAACAAAAAGAACCGAAAAACGGAGTGAGAACTCGCTCCGTTCTGCGGCCGGTTGTTTCCTAGAGGCCTCTGGCCTCAGCAGCAGATCCACAGGCCTCCCCCTGGTCCGCAGTGAGTACTATCGTCCCTCTTGAGTCAAGCCTAAGGGCACCTGTCCCTCTGAGTACTGGCATCTGTCCCTGGCTGGGGGTTTTGGGTCTCAATAGAGCGGTCTTTACACACCTGGCGGTCGCTCCTTAGGAAAGCCCCCGGCTTCGGCCTACTCCTGGAGGGAGGCGGCCATCTTGGTACTCCAGGGACTCTCAAAATCTCTTTCTTTTACTGTGACTTGGCTGCCCACTTTTAGCATGAATCTTTAATAATCATTTGCTATAACTAACCACCCCCCTACAATCACTACATAGGCTTAAAGAACTACTGAACAACAATTTTCATTAAGTTTAAAGGAGCCCTTTTTTTTTTTTGCTATGTAAGATACTGTCCGAGAGGGGGGCATACGCGTGAGCGAAGGAAATGGATATTTGATTCCCTCACTCCGCGCCGTCGGAAACAAATACCTGGCCTAATCTGACATAGAAATCATGAGGGGGAGGTTACTTTACCACAAAGGTCAGAGGAATTCCTGGAGCCGCAAGTGGTAATGTACCGCTCTACAAAAAACAAGCTAAAAAACAAGCAGAGCAGCAGCAAATCCCCGACCCCAGGCAAAGGCAGATCTAAAATGGAGCCCGAGCCTCCAGAACCTGATGATGATACACAATTTTCTGAATTGGGACAAGGATCCCCTGCTGAAAGCCTTCATCTGTTCCCCATGGAGCGCACAAGTCCTCATCCTACTGATCCTGATGTTCTGCTAGTCAAATTCCGTAGCATTGTGAGAGATGAGATAACGGCCGCCTCCCGTAAGCTTTCCTCAGACTTGGTTCGAGGCCTTAAAGAGATAGGCCACCGTACGAACCAATTAGAACACCGCATGGACCTGGCTACCACCGTGTTGGAGGGTCATGAAGAGGAGGTGGACAAAATGTCCGCAGAACTGGATGCTCTCAGAGATAAGTTATAGGACGCGGAAAACAGGGCCCGCAGGGATAATCTTCGTATCCGTGGTCTTCCTGAAACGATCATGGACCTGCAAGGAACAGCCACCGCTTTTTTCCAAGAACTGGCTCCTGAGATCCCGGTGGAAAGGCTAAAGTTTGACCGCATACACCGGTCATTGGCCCCTAAGCCTTCCGAAGGTCCCCCAAGGGACGTTATTATCAAATTCCACTATTATAGAACCAAGGAGAAGCTATTACAAGCTGCTCGAGAACAAAGGGATATCTCTTTCCAAGGCAACCACCTTCAAATATTTGCGGACCTCTTGCCGGTCACCATCGCCAGAAGACGAGGTCTCAAGCCTTATCTTCAAGTTCTACAATCCAATCAGATCAAATACAGATGGGGGTTCCCCTTTAAGCTTTCTTTCTCCCACCAGGGTCGTCAATTCCATGCCACCTCTCCATCAGGCCTAAAGCAACATCTCCAGGATCTGCAATTGGACATTCCTCTGTCTCAACCTGATGCCCAAGTTTCCAATTCTCAGCCAGGTCCCTCTAGGCCCCCTCGTAAACCTCCTCAAGCATCACAACATTCACAATCTGGATCCCAGGCGCTGCGTGATCTGCAGGCCCAAAGATTCCATCAAGCTAATAACGGATGATAAGTTCCATTTCTTCATGATGTGCAGTTCATTTTTCTTGGCCATTTGGTTCGGGGTGTCAATGACAGTGTTCTGATTTCTACCTTCCAACCTGAACAAGAAATAAAAAAGTGTAGCGCTGGACTGATAAAACGCATGTATTACTATATGCGAGTGAACTGAAAAAATGCATATGTTACTATATGCGGGTGAACAGGACCTTTATGTGTGAAATAAACAAATAATAAATAAAGACCATATAACATTTGATCTAAAGTGGTCCAGTGTCCATGTGCATGTATAGTAACACTAGAGATCAGTCAAGTGCACCAACATATACTAAAAACGAAATGTTGATATAAAAATAAATATAAAAATTAGTGAACTACAAATAAGTAAGAGTGAACCTATGTGACAGCAAAAATTGAGTGAAAGTTAACAACATCAACAGCAAACTTATAATCACTAATGATACTGATTAATCCTAGTGTTTAGTGATTCCAATGAAAAAGGAACTGAAATAAATCAATAAACAGTCCCAAAAAAAACTAATTATGAAAACAAGTCCCAAAATGTAGTGACAAAATTTGGTTCCACCGCGATTGTTGCCCACCACCAAAGGATAAAAGTTGGAGGCTTACCAGACAGCCTGCGACCACCCTTAATCAGGGGGGTCAAAACAGGCTCAGTAGAGATGTGTGGATCCAGAGGATATCCTCGCCAGTGGTCTCCAGGTGCTCTCCAGGTGTCTTTATGGCAAGCCAAGAGGGGCTTCCAAGTGGGGTGCAGCCCGGACGATGGTCTCCAAATGTTCTCCAGGTATCTTTATGACAAACCAAAAGGGGGCTCCCAAATGGGGTACAGCTAGGTCTCCTCTGCTGCCTCTTCCCGCAATGTCTTCTCTCTGCTTCTTCCTGACTCACCTCTCACTGTAGTAGTGAGAGGTGAGTCAGGAAGAAGCAGAGAGAAGACATTGCGGGAAGAGGCAGCAGAGGAGACCTAGCTGTACCCCATTTGGGAGCCCCCTTTTGGTTTGTCATAAAGATACCTGGAGAACATTTGGAGACCATCGTCCGGGCTGCACCCCACTTGGAAGCCCCTCTTGGCTTGCCATAAAGACACCTGGAGAGCACCTGGAGACCACTGGCGAGGATATCCTCTGGATCCACACATCTCTACTGAGCCTGTTTTGACCCCCCTGATTAAGGGTGGTCGCAGGCTGTCTGGTAAGCCTCCAACTTTTATCCTTTGGTGGTGGGCAACAATCGCGGTGGAACCAAATTTTGTCACTACATTTTGGGACTTGTTTTCATAATTAGTTTTTTTTGGGACTGTTTATTGATTTATTTCAGTTCCTTTTTCATTGGAATCACTAAACACTAGGATTAATCAGTATCATTAGTGATTATAAGTTTGCTGTTGATGTTGTTAACTTTCACTCAATTTTTGCTGTCACATTGGTTCACTCTTACTTATTTGTAGTTCACTAATTTTTATATTTATTTTTATATCAACATTTCGTTTTTAGTATATGTTGGTGCACTTGACTGATCTCTAGTGTTACTATACATGCACATGGACACTGGACCACTTTAGATCAAATGTTATATGGTCTTTATTTATTATTTGTTTATTTCACACATAAAGGTCCTGTTCACCCGCATATAGTAACATATGCATTTTTTCAGTTCACTCGCATATAGTAATACATGCGTTTTATCAGTCCAGCGCTACACTTTTTTATTTCTTGTTCATTTTGTTTGCCCTTGTATTGGGGTTATTGTGTTTAGCTGCAGGACTTACTTCACGTTTTTTTAGTTTTTAAATTTAACACCGAGCGCAATTTCTTTCCTTTCCCTTTTCCTTTCTACCTTCCAACCTAACTGGAAAATTTCAGCTGTTTTCTTTGGAGGATGTCCCCCTACCATCCCTCTGCCCACTTGAATTGACTGAAGATTTGCAGGGTGGGCCATTGCCCTATGGTAGACTGCCCCACCTGTGAGATGGTGGTCTTGGGCGTGGACCACCCCACATGAAACTCCCTGAGGGGTCACTGACAATAGTTTGCCCCCTGTACCACCTCTACATTGCTGATGGTCCTCATGGAGAAGAGGATTCATCAGGCACAAACAAATTACTTTTAAGTCCTGGTGGGGTGGGGGGTAAAGGGCAGGTGGTTTTTGGATGGGGACAAAACCCCCATTGATGGTTATCCAGGTTGTATGTAAGTTTTCTTCACTCGCCGAGTCCCCTTGCTCCTGTTCAGTGGGGTGACGGGGATGGCGTTTGGGGTTGGGTGTGGGGTCCCGCCCCGTCCTCTGGGGGGGGGCGGTCTTGTGGCTGTCGCCCCTGGGGGGTGGGGGGGGGGCCCTGCATCCACACCCTCGAGCTGCCAATATTGCTCTGAGGTTCTCATACTGTAATTCTTTTTTTGTTTACAAAAGTTTTATTTGGAAGATTCAGTGAAAAAATACAGAGTTATGACGATAGTAACAATGTCCAATGCTGTTAGTCTAGTTGCTATCTCTAAGTATTGTTAAAAATTTATGTCAAGTTTATTTAGTCAGTTTGAACTATCTACATTATAGGCCAGTGGTTCTGACGGACCACTGCTCCCCTCATGGGTTGGCACATGGCTAGGATTTTTGCCTTGGCCATGGTCCCACCTTATTGTGGGCCTTGCAGCCCACGGTGCGATACGTCAATGTATCCACTACATATTCTAATTAGAATTTATCTCGGTTTTCTCATATCTTATGTTCTTCTCTGTTCTTACCATTTTTTTCTCTCTTTTCTTTCCCCCTCTCTTTCCCTTTTCCCTTGGCCCCTGGGGTGTGTGGATGGAGTAGTCCATAGCGTTGTAACTCAATCCCAATGACTCTTCATTGGCTGTCCCTGAATGTTCAGGGCATGAATTCCCCACAAAAAAGAGTTAAAGTTTTTAAATACCTTAAGCAACAAAGGATAGATATAGCCTGTTTACAGGAAACTAATTTTTCCTCTTCTTCCTGCCCCAAATATTTTGCAGCAAATTATCCCCAAGTATATTTAGCGAATGGTCCTACTAAGCAGAGGGGGGTTCTTATAGCTATACGAAAATCTGTCCCATTTATCTGTAATAAACAGATAGCTGACCCTAATGGCAGATATCTTATCTTACAGGGTTCTGTTCAGGATAATGAAGTAACCATTATGACCTACTATGCCCCAAACGAAAATCTGTCTCATGTTTGTTCCTTGTTACAGGTCCACCAAAGAGGCACCCTTTTGTTGGCGGGTGATTCGAATGTGACGCTCAATCCGGCCCTTGATAAATACCCGGCGGATCATAAAGCCCCCCCTCCTGCGGCAAAAAAGTTCTCACGGGCCCTACAAAACTTGGACCTAGTAGACCTATGGCGTGAGTTTCATCCCATGGGCAGGGACTACACTCACTATTCTCATCCTCACCACTCTCACTCTAGAATCGACCATTCGTTTATGTTACGGAAACACCTTCCCTTAATAGAGTCGGTATCGATTCTAGCAGTCCCTTGGTCAGATCATGATCCAGTTTTAACTGTATGTCGTACTCTACTCAACAATTCACAACAAGCTCCCTGGGTGATGAATGATTCATTTTTATCTTTCAAACCGATCCTCAGTGAAATTAAAGAAGCTACTATGGAATACTTTAGACTTAATGTAGGTTCGGTCTCATCCCCAATAACATTATGGGAGGCTTATAAAGCGGTCATCCGGGGTCGCGTTATTCGAATAGCGTCCCAGCGCAAGAGGGAAAGAGTTCAGACCCGACGTAAGTTAGAACAAACATTAGAGGATTGCTCTACGTCCTTTAAATTATCCCCCACCCCTGCCAACCGCAGAGCTTTAGACAAAGCCCGTACCGACTTGGATTTATACCTGACAGATGAGGCGGACCGTACCTTACGTGGGCCCGCCAGAATTGGTATTCTAAGGCAAACAAACCAAATGCGCAGTTGGCTAACAGACTGCGAACCTTTATACCGAAATTTACTCCCATATACCTGCGCTCCCGTCATAATATCCTTACGGGAAACCCTCCGCGGATTTTGGAAGAATTCCATTACCGCCTTACTAAACTCTACTCCCCCCTAAATCATTCTTCAACACAGGGCCTGAATGATTTTCTAAGTAAATTATCTTTACCTTCCCTATCGGATCCCCATATCTCCCTAATGGACCGAGATATACAGGTCTCTGAGATTCTTCAGTGCATTAAGGAACTGAAAGTGGGCAAAAGGCCAGGTCTGGACGGCTTCACTGCTTTGTATTATCAAAAATTTGCAGAGGTCCTGGCCCCACATCTAGCGACTATGTATAACTTGGTCAAAGGAGGTCATTCATTTTCGCCGAACTTACTAACTGCCAACATAGTGATGATCCCTAAGCCAGACAAAGATCACTCTTCCTGGGCAAATTTTCGGCCAATCTCTTTAATCAACATTAACATGAAGATATTGACGAAAATTCTGGCCAATCGTTTGAACTCCTTCGTACCGCGCCTAATAAAAAAAGATCAGGTAGGATTTGTTCCCCGCAGACAGGCAAGTGACGCCATTCGACGACTCCTCCAGATCCAACATATAGTGCATGAAAGGTCCCTGGGTACAATGTTTCTTTCATTAGATGTTAACAAAGCTTTCGACACCTTATCCTGGCCCTATTTGACACAGGTCCTTACACATTATGGTTTTGGCACCTCCTTTTTGGGTTGGGTCTCAGCAATATATCAATCCCCTCAGGCTAAAGTGCGGTATTATGGATATGAATTGCCTACTTTCCCGATTAAAAGGGGAACACGGCAAGGGTGCCCGCTCTCCCCTTTCCTATTTATACTAGCACTTGAACCCCTGGCGGAGGCCATACGCTCTCACCCAGATATCTCAGGAGTAGAAATAGCAGGCACCGCACACAAGTTGTCCCTGTTTGCGGACGACATTTTATTAACCATTACTCAACCCAGAATCTCCCTCCCCAACTTATTCTCTCTCTTAGACACTTTTGCCTCGTTTTCGGGCCTTTCAGTTAATCCGGCTAAATCTAAAGCGATGCCTATTAACCTTCGGCCCCCGGTAGTAGAAGCCTTGCAGTCGGTATTTTCGTTTCAGTGGTTGTCCTCTTTTCCCTATTTGGGTATTAAACTTACCCCGAAATATTCGGGTTTATATCAGGCGAATTTTCCTCCGCTTTTCCGAAAGCTGGAGGCTATGCTGGCCTCTTGGTTCACACTCCCGATTTTGTGGTTCGGCAGAATAGCGTCGGTACGCATGACATACCTCCCTACATTGCTCTATTATTTTAGAGTTTTGCCAGTTCAAGTGCCTCCCCATATTATTCGAATACACCAACGTAAAATTATGCAATTTATATGGGGCCACAAGAGGCCCAGGATCAAGAGACAAGTCCTTTACGCGCGCAGAGTCAATGGTGCCCTTTCACTTCCTAACTTGCAAGCATACTATATAGCAGCGGGCATTGCCCCATTATCTCACCTTCATGCA